>NW_010268767.1:49664-52345 GCF_000690775.1 Eurypyga helias
TCTTTTCAGAAATTAGGTTAAAAAAGCATTATTTAAAAGCAGTGTTTCTGTTCTCCAATTTGTGTTGAGTTTCTTTTTCAGCTGTGATAGGATAGAGTTATCAGTAAAGCAAAGTTTATAAGGAAAAATCTTTTCTTCTTCAGTATGGTTCCTAGGAATTTTGAAAGACAATCCTAACACTGATGATATTCACATCTCCCAAATTTCAGAAATTAGGTTAAAAAAGCATTATTTAAAAGCAGTGTTTCTGTTCTCCAATTTGTGTTGAGTTTCTTTTTCAGCTGTGATAGGATAGAGTTATCAGTAAAGCAAAGTTTATAAGGAAAAATCTTTTCTTCTTCAGTATGGTTCCTAGGAATTTTGAAAGACAATCCTAACACTGATGATATTCACATCTCCCAAACCAGGCAGCCAAAAAATTCCACACACATTCTCACCTGGAAAAGAAAAATGTCATAGATATAACTAAAACAGATAAGGATATTGATTTTCCTTGGAGGATGCTTGTGCACAAAGGAGATGTGCAATAATACTGGGGAAAAAAATCTAAAAAAAAAAAAAGGAAGAGAAAAGAGGGTGTTTTTAGGAAAACTAAAAATATTTCAGGGGAAAAAGAATGTGGCATTTAAATTGGTATCTTGAGTTTTTCTTTCTTCAGGACACTAAAGAATTCCCTGTTTGTCACAGCCTTTTGCTGGGTGCATACCGGGTTACTTTGCTTGGTTAAACATGCTTGATCACAAATGCTGATTCAAAACACAAAGCAAAACAAAACTCGATTATTGATTCTGAACAGTATCCAGCTACTACCTCTAGAGTCCTTAATTGGTACTACTTCTAGACACAAACTATCCTGAGGACTCCAGCCCAAACAGTAGGCTACCTTCCCACATTTAGGTATTTGTGATTACAATATGCCTTCTGCAAATATAAGGTAGTTTCATGGAATGACAAACTGGAGGACGTCTATCCTGAGAATAGGAGCCCTATCAAAACATTCTTTATTCTTGGCAGGACTAGATACAGATTAAACCTAAAGAAGTCTACAACTGCATGGAAATAAATTGCCTTACTTTGTTCATGACTTGAAAATTTTTCTTCCTTTAGTGAATTACTTATTTTTCATGAGGCTGAAGTGTTAACCCGACGCTTAACTTTCCTGGAAACTGCTGTGAGCATTACAAAGCCACTGTGTACGTCTGATGACACTGTCTCTTTTCTTTCCTCCTTCTTCCACATCATTACCCTCTTTTTTTTCCTGGTAAGCTCCTTATTGCAAGCAACCACTCTTTCTTTTTTAACTCCTGTCTTTTTTTTTATGTGGCCATGTGGTCAGCTTTAAAACCACTAGGAGATGAAAATGCCACGTCAGGATATCAAGGGTTATGAGTCACCTTGAATCCAGGAGACAAGAAAGACACAAAAACTCCCCCAAAACCAAAACCAACTAAAACCCCACCCCAAAACCCAGCAACCAAACAGCTGCAAAAAGTCATAAGCAAGACAGTCAAACATGAGAAGTCTGGTAAGTTCTTCATCCTCTTGTACTGTGTCCTGGTTTCAGCTGGGATAGAGTTAATTTTCTTCCCCATACCTGGTATAGTGCTGTGTTTTGGGCTTAGCATGAGAATAATGTTGACAACACACTGATGTGTTAGTTATCACTAAGTTTACAACAAGTCAAGGACTTTTTCAGTTTCTCATACAGCCTACCAGGGAGAAGGCTGGGGAGGAACAAGAGGCTAGGAGGGGACACAGCCAGGACAGCTGATCCAAACTGGCCGAAAGGATTTTCCATACCAAATTATGTCATGCTCAGTACATAAACAAGAGGAAAAGCTGGCTGGTGGTTGCCACTTGAGAACTGGCTGGGCATCACTTGACAGATACTGAGCAATTTTCTTGGGCATCACTTACTTGGTATATCCCACTTCCTTCACCCCCTCTTCACCTTTCCTTTTCTGCCCTATTAAACTGTCTTTATCTCAACCAAGAAGTCTTTTTTTCACTCTCCCATCTAGGGGGAGGATGAGTGAAAGGCTTTGTGGTGTTTAGCTCCCTGATGGGTTAAACCACAACATTTGTTAAGGAAAAAGTATCAAATCATAATGCCTCATGCTCAGTATTTATTTTCACTGTGTACTTCTGTTATCAATAACATTGCTACTAAGTAGCGTACTTGGCTGTACCTCAAAAATATGATATTATAGTAAAAGAAATAAAATAAAAGGGCACATAGAAAAGCTTATTAGAATGCACACCAGGAGGTGTTTGAGGTTTTTGTGGGTGGATAAATCCACCAACATTTCAGCCTTCTAATGCATATTCTTTACTTCATTGCTAGAATGGAAGATTAGCAGCCTACAGAGTGCTCAGTGAAAATTAAATCAGTGTTTTTTTCTCTGACAGATTGTTTTGAGTGAGATTTTATTAACATTTTAATTACATTAAGAGAATGAAGTGTAAATATATTGTCAGCTTTGCATACCTTTGGGTTCATAAGGAGTGAAGTACTTTTACAGAGGTTATTTTTGAGTCTGGGAAGAAGAGAAGCAGTCCAAACCTTCAGATGGTGGATAAACAAATGTTATTTGAAGAACTCTACTGAAGGAAATTCTACTAAGTATAAAAAATATATATTATACTAAATATATTTTAAAGTACTAAAAATACATTATCTG
>NW_010268767.1:52388-82408 GCF_000690775.1 Eurypyga helias
ACAGAGTTCATGTTGATAAAGAAAGTGAACACTTGAGAATACAGAAATTATAATTAATATTTTAAGATAATATACTAAAGGATAAAACTCCTATAAATTCCCTTGAAAAGAGACAGGAAAATAATTAGGTATTCATTACCCCTAACCTGGGAGGGTAAACATGTCATATGTATGTTAATCATTATGGACTACTTTAAAAGTTAGTATGAAGAAATTACTACTTCCAGCAAGTCATTCTTCTCATCTTAAAATATGTTCATATAATGGTGGAGATTAATTCCCTTAATAATATTTTGGTTCCTCATGCAGACTTTAAAGGGAATCTGAGTTGACCATCTAATTTTTAGAAATCTAGAGACAGAGGCACAAATTAAAAACAAAAACCAAAAAAAACCCCAAAAAACCAAACAAGAAAACAAACAAACCAACCAAAACCACAAAAGCAAACAAACAAAAAACCCAACTAAAAAACCAAAACATAAAACAGGTTTTTAAAGATAGCTACATCAATTAAATAACCCAGTTCTCCCTGTTCTTCAGTAGAACATTATATTTCAGGTGCTTTTAAACATTTTATTGACACAGATATAAGCTTCTCAAAACACAACTTGGTTTATCTCTCCTGTTCCACATTAAAGATATGTATATATACATTTTGCTTCATTTTGGAGCTAAATTCAGAAAGAACAGATAAATCATTGGAATTTGAAACCAGCTAAAAAAGAGAAACCTACTTCTTGTCAAAAAAAAAAAAAGTCAATTTGTGTACAGAGCAGTCTTGCCTGTATCACAGAGTTAGCAGGGCTCATTGAGAGGAGTTTAAACTAGATTTAGAAGGGGAAAAGAATAAAACCTGGCTCATTAGAGATAAACTTGGGGGCAGCAGTGTTTGAAGGATAGTGTGCTAATGAAGTCCTTCAGTCTTCCATCTCAGTGGAGTTAGGGGATAGAGATCCATGTGGCAAAAGAGATGTAGGGGTTGTTGATGTGTTAGAAAGCGGGAAAGTCCCTGAGAATGGTTACATAGGAATTAGGGCTTCTCCCCCTAAAAAGGTCGCAGGATCAATAGCTCAACTGAAGTGCATCTACACCATGCATGCAGCATTGGCAGCAAACAAGAGGAGCTGAAATTCATTGTCCAGCAGGAAAACTGTTATATAGTTGCCGTCACGGAAACATGGTGGGATAGCTCACACAGCTGGAGTGCTGCACTGGATGGATACAAACTCTTCAGAAGGGTTAATGAAGGAAGGAGAGGTGGTGGAGTAGCCATGTATGTCAAGGAGTGTTTCTACTGTCTAGAGGTTAATGATGGTGATGATACAGTTAGGTATTTGTGGGTAAGAATCAGGACGAAGGCCACCAAGGCAGATATCATGGTTGGAGTCTGTTATAGGCCACCCAACCAGGATGAAGGGGCAGATGAAATATTATATAAGCAGCTGGGACAGGTCTCACAATTGCTAGCCCTTGTTCTCATCAGGCCTTGAACTTACCAGATATCTGCTGGAAATACAATACAGCAGAGAGGAAACAGTTTCAGGGGTTCCTGTATGGTGTGGAAAATAACTTCCTGACACATCTGGTGAGTGAACCAATTAGGGAAAGCACCCCACTAAAACTGGGTTTTTTTGTGAAAAGAGGAGGACTTGTAGGTGATTCTTGGAGAAAAAGCAGGGGTCAGCAAAACTGATACTTTGGGCTTTTGGAGGTCAGACTTTGGCCTGTTTAGGAGCCTGGTAGACAGAGTCCCTTGGGAGACAGTCCTGAAAGGCAGAGACGTCCAGGAAGACTGGACAATCTTCAAGAAGGAAATCTTAAAGACACAGGAGCAGGCCATGCCCATGTGCTGAAAGACGAACCAGCAGGGAAGAACAAACAGCCGGCCTGGTTGAACAGAGAGCTTTGGCTGGAACTCAGGAAAAAATGAGAGTTTATGACCTTTCCATAAAGGTACAGGCAACTCAGGAGGACTACAGGGATGTTGTGAGATGTTGTGAATCTGTCTGCCCTTCAATGCCTAAAGGTATTGAATAGATTCATGCAAGGAGCAGCTCAGTCAGAGCATTCGTGTGATTTACTCAAACAATGGAAGATTAGGGTGCAATCGCTGCCAGAACATTTGGCAGATGTAGCAAATTCCTGCTAGTTGTTCTAAAATCAACTTGAATGGTCCCTGGGCTTCTGCTTTAATTTTTATTTTTTTTTTTTTAAGCTAGAAAATGAAATTAGTTCCCCTGTAAAAAGCTAATATATAAGAGTAAAACAACGTTAGAAAAATATTCTGGGTGATGGGGCTTTTGGAATAAATGCAGCTAGTTACCTACATTGAAATATCTAAAATTACCTGAGGAAATAAAAAAAATAAAATTACCAACGCATCTGAGCTTGTGAAATACACTAGTGTTAAATATATTTTGAATATAATTTGATAAATCTTATAATAGATGACTTCGAAAAACACAAAAGGCTGAATTAATTCCCCTTAAGTGCTAGGATTAAAGAGCTTAATATTAATATTTTACATGGACCAAGTTTTTTGCTCCTACTCCTCCAAATGATCATTTTCAAAGTTAATGATAATAGATAAAACTAATCATAAAGAGACAACTATGACCACATTTTCTGCCAAAGGATGTTGTAAGCGGCCCCTGCCCAGTGGTATTCCTGATTCCACCACCCCCCCCACACACATGGTTTTGGGGAGATATAGACACTCATACTCTGCCAACAGCCAGCATCTCAGGCTCTGTCTGCTGCCCTGCTCCCGCTGTCAGTGCAGAGACCCTTACTTGCCTTGCCGACCTTGGTCTGACACCACAGGCCTCAGGTGCCTGTCCCCCTACATCTGACCCTATTCTCTGACCCCAAATCCACTCAGGCCTCTGCAGCAGCCGGCACCTTGTCCCTACAGCATTCACACCTGCAAGTGACAATGAGTGATTAGGGGCAGGAAGAGCTACCACAGGATTTAAGGAGAAGACAGGCCAGTCTGGGGGCATGAGGCACAGGGCTGGGTCAGAGAAGCCTACTGACTGGCCACCGTCTGCAGAAAGCCAGACTCTCATACATAACCCTGTCTGCCTGGTCACCCTTTGCCTTCCTATCCCCTTCCCTGATATGCTCCCTCCAAGGGTTTTGCATAGTCCTCTTGAATATCCCAAATCCCTGTGTTGTTCGTTCCCCCTCTTATGAGTTACAAAGCCCAGGCTCTGCCTAGAGTTTCTCAATGGCCCATCAGTTGGTGTCTGGAGACTTTTCATCCTTGTCACTGTCTCTGCTGTACCTTGTCAATCAGCTTTGTGTCTCTGTGTTATTATCCCCTTTGCACTGAAGAGGTCCTTGATGGGATCGGCTCTGTGGAGTGGATGTTGTCACCTTGAACACATGGTTACAATTTCTTTTATTCAGATATGATTTTATGGAATATTTTGAATTTTGAGAAATAGGGAAATATAAAAAAACAATAGATGTTGAAATTTACTGTTTAGTATATACGATTAACAAACTACAGAAGAAATATAACTTCTGTCCATCCCACCTGGACATCTTTAATAGCCTCGAGTATGCAAAATGTCATGTAAGTTGAAGGTTAACAAACTGCTCAATATGAATTATTGTATACTATAAAAAAATCCAAAGACTGTAAGCAAATACATTTTATATGATAAAGTGAGAGAGAATGTGTTCTTTATGTTTCTCTCTCTTTCCAAAAAAAGGTCTATTCTATTGACATAGTAATTTCAAAATTCTGAAAGTTAAATTCCGTCCCTTTCCATTGCAAAATCTTACTCAAATAATTTTGAATCATACGAAGATGCTAGCAGAATTTAATTGGAGCTTAGCTATTTTTCTAAACTTCTTAATAATCACTCCTTTAGGAACTTAAGGAATTCTCACAGATGAGAGTTCAGGATTTTGATTAAAATAGAGATACCATACTAGTTCTCTGTATAATACTTTTCATAGTGGCATTATGATTTGGATGAGGACTTTAGCCACTACCCAAATGTCCATAAAACTTGGTAATAATAATGTATTTAAAAATATTATGATTTTTAAAAATACTGTGGTGATCTTCCTATCTTGCCATTAAAACATTAATGCCCTTGGGGAACAGAACATCTTTTTCATACATTTAAATTAAAAGGATTCGGTAAAAATACATAATCTATAGGAATCTCTTATGACACTTTGGAATGGGAAAGTATTTTCCTTCATTTCTCTCTCTTACGTATACTGTGAAATTCTTATATGTATGGAAGCATACAGAAATCATAACAACAGAAAATACAGCTGGTATGTTTTTATCAGGGTAGTTTAGAAATATGACAAGACATGAAAACTGCCTCTATGCCTAGAGTGACCTATAAACAACAGAATATATTTTGCAGTCAAAATGATTTAACTTTGTAATAATCTCTCTCTTTCCTCATATATGATCAAAACATTGTTTTAGGAAGAACAAGGTATATGGGAAATAAAAGTTAGAAAATACAGTTACAAAAAATTAAGTGTTCTAAATAACTGATAACTGAAAGATCATACTAGCCTAATATAATGGATGTCTTTTTGTATCTGAGTTGCTGTCCTCTGAATTTAATTCCATTTCTTGGGAATATTTTTTATATTGAGCTGCCCAGTCTTACATTACGTGTTTTGCTTAGTAAAGAGAGAAACCCTCTTTTCTTTGTGGCGCTTTAACTGTTTTGTGATTCCTCATTTTTAACCCTAAATTCCATAGGCTTTTTTGGCTGATGTCTTATACTCTGCTGCAGCTGTTTGAATATGTATGCTACAGTAGTTTTTTGCTATCACTAGATAATTTTCTAGACTCTTGCCTTTCGCATATCTCTCTTTTTGTTACCTCTCTTCTACTGTTTTGCATTTTCCTGGCTAAGTCTCATTTTGTTATCTCTTGCATATACTCTTCCAATCTCCACAGGTAACCATATTGTTAGTGTAACCAGTTACCTCTATTTTTGCAATCTGACCAAAATAATACTGAAACAACATTGAAAATTGAAATGATTTTATGATTTTTAATATTTCTACCTCTTCTTTAATCAACATATTAAATAACCCTATGCAAATATTTAGCCTTGAAAAACATCAATTGACATTTTAATTTACTTTTTTTTTAGGGAAGTCTTATATTGTGTGTATAATAATTATAATAAGTAATATAATACAGTTGGGAAGTCTTAGGGGTTGCCAACTGTGACAGGGCTGGGGGCAATTGTAGGCTCACCTATCCCTGACCAAACATTGCATCAACTGCAGTTCCATGTCCCCAGGCCTACCCAGCAGCAAGGGTGAGCACATTCCCAACACACACGCTCAAATGCACACTGACACGTACTGCAACAGCACGGCCAACCACAAAGCTAACACAGGAGGAGAACAGTGCCTTTACAGGCATCTGCATACACAGAAACAACACAGATGCCATAGTCCTGTTTTTCCTCTCCAGATGGTCAGGACTGAAGTCCACTCCTCACACATACATGCACGCACGTTTCTCCAGGCACTGGTCTTGACGTGCAGTCTATCAAGTACCTAACCCCACATACCTTTCTCTTCCAGTTGCTGGCACCTGGACCTTCAAGCCGTGGGTCCTACTCCAGTAGCCGGCACTCAGATCTCCTCTCCTACTTGCTGGTTTGTCCGTCTTGAGGTTCATGAGTGTTCACACACACTTGAAATAGACAGAGCACCCACACAGAAGAGAGATAGGACTAGGATTTGATAAGAAAGTGAGACAGACTGCACTGACCAGGTGCAGGTCTCTCACTCAAGTGTGCTGACTAGCACCTGTTTGTATGCACCTGGTCCCTTTTATCCCCTTTTCCCCTCTGTTTTTCCACACTTGTTCCTCCCTGATCCACCTTGTTCCCTCCCTTTCCCCTCCTTTGGTCCTACCCCTAAACGTCCCATAATTAGATTTACTCAATCCTGAAATGCACTTCCCTCTTGTATCTCATAATAAGTCCTTAATCTTTTTAGGTGTTAACCCCCTTCAACCTGGCATATGTTCTGGGGAGGTTTTTTGGTTGCCTTCTCTTGGTGAGTAACTTGCAAAGAGATTCTTGGTTCCCTTTGTCAAGGGAGCTGAGTCATCATGCCCTAATTTTCACTAACAACATTTAAGTAATAAAGTTATTATGGTTCAGCCACCTATTGTTGCTCATCTGATATTTGCTATATCTCTGGTTTTAATCTGTTCAGTGTTTTGCCAGGTCCCCTAACTAACGTATTTGGTATTTTCAGGAGTCCTCAGGAAGCATGTAAGTTTCCAGGATACTTTGATATCGTTGGCCACTAATCTAAAGTATGAGGTGGTGTTCTGAAGCTTACATAGAATAAAACTGTTCTCCAGAGAATCATATCAGTGTGAGCAGTGAAAGCAGTTCACTGAAAGCAGGTTTGGATGTTGTGGTTTTTTTTTTCTTTTATATGCATGTGTTTGAATGACAGAGAGAGCAAAGCTGCTGTATTACAAGCAAAGAAGTACTGTAATGGACTAATCATTATTTCAACAAAAAGCCTGTTGCTAATGGAGCTTCTGGCATGCACAAAAATATAACATCAACAGTTTCATTTATTTAAAAGGGCCTACAAAACAAATTTTAGCAAATGGAAAGTGAGGCTTGTGATGTGTGAAAGCATGAATAAACCAACCTCTTCCCCTCTTTCTACAGTAAGGAAATATCTTAAAGCTTGGGTTTACTTCAGGTTCATCAGCATGTGAGGACTTGAACACTCTCAACAGCACAGCAAGACTGGGGCACAGCACAGAAACTTGTACACACACTTTTTTTGGCCAATAACATGAATATACATTTTAATCATCCTCCATGCTTTTTTTCTTTTATTGTTAAATGAACTTTCAGCCATATGCTAAAATTAATAGATTTGTAAAGCTTCCTTTGGTCTCTCTTAACTATACTGCCAACCACCTTTGTGGTGCTAAATTAGCCCCTGACATTTCTGCTTTTAGCTGCCAGGTGCTTCCAGGGTTGCAGACACAGTGCAGTGATACATGGACTGATGATGGTCAGGATCTGAAAAATCGAAAATGTCAAGTTCAAAATTTGGGGATAAAACATAACAAAAATGTAAAGTATGAAGTTGTGTGTGTGGGAAAGATAAAGAAAGAAAACAAAATACATGATTCTATTATCCCACTGACAAATCTTCCCCTATTCAAGTGTTGCCTGACAGGAGCATTCTCTCCACTGACTTACAGAAGCATGGATTTTACAAAGATTCTTTTTTCCCCAAAGTCAGAAGTCGCTCATGACTAAAATACTAAAACACTGGTGGCACACCATTTTAAAATGTGGAAAAATGTTATCATGTGTAAACAATTCAAATTATATCCAATAAAATATGAACTGCAAATATTAGAAATCTGGTAGGAAATGTGGCTCTTGTTTTACCGTTGTTTTTCTTCAACAGTCTGGCTTGTACTGATTGCAACATCCCAAACATACTCCTTATTTGTCAAGAGTTCTTATCATGTGTTGTAGTTTAACCCCAGCCAGCAACTAAGCACCACTCAGCTGCTCGCTCACCGTCCACACAGCGGGAATGGGGAGAAGTTTACAGTTAACTTGATGATCTTAAAGGTCTTTTCCAACCTAAATGATTCTATGATTCTATGCTTATCTGAAAATGTGCACATGATTGAATAGACTGGGTTAAAGTATTCCAGTTGATTTTTTCCTAAAGAAGTGAGAAGATAATTTTTAAAATATCACCATTCCCTCATGGTTGACAATAATAAAAAGAATATATAAATCGATATGTTAAGAAGAGGAGAGGAGATGCCTTCAGGCACAAAATGGGCACTAGCACAGTGTTACCAGGATGCTCAATCCTGGTGAGTTGCTTTGAAAATCCTACTTAATAGCTCTTTTTCATTTTCTAGGGAGTCATATCTTTGCACAACTGTCATCAATAATGGGGCATGTCCTGTCCTTAAATATTAGCTTACTCTTTGCAAAAAACTAAACTAAATTTTTATTAGCAAGAGATGGTGAACTGGACATCTCTCATAACTTGATTTGAACAACTTCTTATTCCCTTTCCCCTTTCCTTGACTGCCCATTTTACCACTTTTCTATTTTCCTTTCTCTGTCCCAAGCTCATCCCAGATAATGCAACAACACTTTTCCGCATTTGGTCTCAGTTTTGTTGCACCCATACCCGGATTTGATAACCACTACCTAGGCAGACTCAGCCTTATGTGTTTTTACTGGAAAGGTTAACCTGGTCCCTGCTGGTTCTGCACACTGAAAAGAAGCCTTGCACGACTCCCTCCTTTACCAGCTGTGCAATCTGGACATTCCTTGCTGTGCTGCAACTCTGACATCGTTACCAGCCATTGATCCTGCATTTTCTCCTCTCCTGTCCTTTCCCACAACCTGTACAGTTACTTTGTCTTAAACCCCAGCCAGTGCCCTCATCATTCACTGGCAAGCTTATAATGATCTCTAAATACTGTATTACATAATTTTGAGGTATAAAATTTAACAGAAATATGAGATTCCCGTAAATAACACTTCCTAATAGCTGGTATAGTGCTGTGTTTTGTATTTAGCATGAGAATAATGTGATGACACATTGATGTTTTGGTGGTTGCTAAGCAGTGTTTATACTAAATCTCGGACATACTAAATCAAGGACATTCCAGCTTCCCATGCTCTGCCATAAAGGAGGTCCACAAGCAGCTGGGAGGGAGCATTTCTGGGACAGCTGACCCAAACTGGCCAAAGGGATATTCCATAGCATATAACATCATGTTCAGTATATACAACTGGAGTTGGCAAGGGGTGGGAATCGCGACTTTGAGAGAGATTATTGATCACTGGGTGGTAAGCAGTTGTGGATTGTACATCACTTGCTGTTGTATATTATTTTATCAGTATTATTATTATTTTTTTATTATTCTCTCTCCCTTTGTTGTCCTATTAAACTGTTTTTGTTTCAACCCACTAATGTGTTTTTTTCCAATTCTACCCCCTTGCCACCTAGCGAGTGGCTGCACAGTGCTTAGTTGCCAGCTTTGGCTAAACCATGACAGGCAGTATTCCAGTAAATAGGGAATAATGTGCCAACGCAGAAGATTTAAAAACCTGTTGACAAACTAGGTGCTAATAGATAGGCAGGAACAGGAACACAGAACAGGTTATTTACAAAGGAAAGTCATGCAACATCCCCTAAACACATCTGTGGGATAACCCAAGACTCAACACTGTGTTGATCCCAGAAAAATAAATTATGAGAAATAGAGCATCTATCTTTAAGATGTCTCCTAGAATAACTCTAAGAATTATAACTGTTATTTGTACCAGGAAAATTAATATAAAAAATGATAAACATAATTATTAAACAGATGGTCAAATATCATACACAAAAATGTTTCTATAGACTGACATAACAAAAGAATATTTGAAGTGGCCAAGAATTGACAAACCATTATTTATGTATTACCAGAGATATTAAAGCAAGTATGGATCCCTGTAGTAAGAGTATGGTTTTCTTTTTGAGTAGCACCTGGTTAAGACAGGAAAAAAGGTATAGAAGCAAGTGACCTGTTACCAACAATGGAAGGCAGGTACTACAGGGATCACCTGAATGTTTGGTCTGGAACTTACTCAGTTCAAAATAGCCCTACATTATCTAGAAAAGAAGGATAAAAATGAAACAACAGATTGTGAAACAAATGTCACAAACTGGTTTAGGATAACCATATCTAAAAATGATTGGCAGATAAAATTCAGTGTTAGGTAAGTACAAAGTAGCGCACCCTGTCCACAGACAGTGATATCCTGTAAATCAGCTTATATTACTTAGGAAACAGATCCAGGAGACATTGCAGACAAAGCACTGACTAACACAGCTGAATGCTCAGTAATGGAGAAAAAAACCCTCAACCCCCCCTCTCCCCAAACCCTCTAAGTATAGAATAGAGAAACAAAAAAAAAAACCAAATATGCCACTTGCCATGAATCATGAATCCATGTTTTTAGCTTGGGTTATTGTGTCTCAAGAGGATGTAGGTAGACATGATGAGGTGTTTGCTGCTTGGAAATGGGAAGTTGGGGAGATATAGTTAAGTTTTTTCTAAAATCATGTGTGTAAAACATTTACAGGAAATACTCATTTGGTAATTATAAAATGCATGAAGTAGAAGGAAATAAATTCTAGGCTTTTTATTTTTTTTAAGAAACAGATTTACTACTTTATCTAAAGCATATGTAATGCATGGCAACTGTTACTGGACACTGATGGTGTAAAATAGAAAGAAAGTCTCAGACGGATTATGAAAGTCAGCTGAGGGCTGGTTTAGGGCTCCAAAAGCTTCTAACATTATAGAGGCTCACATTTATTAATCTGACATTATGCTAATATTAGCATTAAATTTACCTTTTTGGACTGTAAGAAAGGCAGAGTAATATTCTATAAAAAAGGTTCCCATTCCCTAAAAATGTTTAATTGATAATATGCCATATATACACACAGATATTTTAGGGGCTGCACTATTATACATTACCATGCACACACTCAAGAAGCATATCTAGTACTGGTCCCATATTGGAACCGTATGTTAGCTACTAGATTGGAAGATATTTCATTAAATTTAAAGATTTTTAACTTAATTAGTGAAGACAAGGACCAAAAAATACGACTGCACTTGATGGATTAAAGACATAATCACAAATGTATCCTTGCTATGAATTAGATATAAAAGCATATAGGGGATTGGCATCAGTCACATATTTGCCACCTTGCTCCTGGTTCATAGATTAAAATCCTGGCAGAAAAAAAGCTCAGCATGCAGCCAAATGTGTGATTAGGTTGTCATTTTGTTCCCATACAGCTGCATGACTGGCAGCAGCCATCTAGATAGCTAAAATATTTCTCCTGGCAAACAGAAGATGGGATTTCTTGTCCTTTTTGAGTCCAACCTTATATGAAGTGGTATCTTAAACTAAAAAGAACATGTTTTCCTCTCAGAAACCTGTAATGTAGACCCCACAGGCAGCTAAAAGAAGTTCTCCCTGACTTATTAACACCATCATAGAAAGACTAAATTCTATTAAATAATGTTTACAGAAATATTCATGTCACTGAAAATATCTTGCCCTGGAAGATCAGTCTATCCAATCATAGGTTTATCAGAGAAAAATAAGAAATATTGCCAATTTCATAAATAAAAAATATAGTGTCTTAAATTTATCACAGGAAAGGAGGACACTGCATTTTTTCATTTAGTAGCCCCCACACCAGCAAGCTTGTGACACTGTTATTTTCTGCATGCTGAAAAATATCATAATTGTTATGCTGCTTGATTTTTCCACTTGTCCACTGAAATCCTTTTCAAATCTTCATAATCTTCCTGAACATCCTTATGTCTTCACTGAATTTTCTCAGGAGAAACTTATTCAATCCATTCTTCATGATCTTATCTAGATTGTTAAACACTTATTGCGTGTAATTCAACCAAATTAATTAACGATGCAGGGTTTGATGGGGTCATTTATTAGACCACCTGATGTACCTGGAAAAACAGGCTAGCTTTCTGGCCTACAAGAAGCTCCTTAAGCCACAGGGCCTCTATTTTCTCAAGGGTGGGTTTTGTTTTTTTTTTTTCTTCCCCATTTTGTACATTATGTTTGGGAAGTAACTAAAATATAATCCCTAGTCTACATTTTATGTCAATCAGTGTATCATCTGTAAAGCTTCAAAAACCTCATAATTCAAAGCTTAAACTGAAAAATCTTTTAAAGAAAGAACCTTTGAAATAATTGAAAGAATCTTTGAGATTAAAGTCTTCATAATTAAACATTAACTGAGTATCAGTAATAAAAGAGCATTATCTTCAAATACCTTACTTTCTCTGAGTGTCAGTTTAATAAAAGATTCTGGGATAGTGATGATCTTTAAAATAGAAATAATAAAGGAAACAATGATTTCCTTTCCCCTCTTTGATTATCCTACACAATTTACCCATTTTGCTTGGAAGTCAGTGATCCACTGCCTAATAGCTTATCAATCAGCTCCATCCTCCAAAATGATTGCAAATTATTTCATAATAAAATGAAGTACATTTCTGTAGTTTATCATTTACATAAATACTACAAATAAATAGGTCTTTGGTTTATTGCACATAGTAACATGCAGTTAAACAAAAATGGCTTATAGGAACATTTCAAAACAATGCCTTGTTCAGTTCCTGATGATTTACCTGATTGTAGAACTACTTTATGACCTTGATATTATTCTTCAAAACCCTTGTCTAGCTCCAGTGCTAATTACATGTAAGACCATTTTGCAGTTCCTCAGTCCATGGCCCATACTGCCAAGAGACGCTGTGGTAATGGGGTTCAGACTGAAATTCAACCAAAATCTGAGTACAGGGAAATATAGAGCATGTCTTATGATCAGATCTTTCCTTCAAAAGAAAAGCGTGATACAGAATATCTTCAGACTATAATGAGAGATAGGCTTTTCTGTACAGTATATAAAGTAGATCTTGAATCATAAGTGGTGAATGCTGCTAATGTTTTAAGGCTGTGTCCATGTTTTATTAACAACTGTTTTAGAAATACATGAAATGGAAAAAAAAGAAAAAGGTTGGGTGAATATTACCTAAACTGAATTGGAGTTTATAACTTCTTAAACTGGAAAATGATTATAAAGAACAAGAATAACACAACAAAACAACAAAACCAGAACACCTTTCCTTTTCCTCTTTATAATGTTACATGAATTACTGAAATACTAGAAAACAAACAAACAAACAAATAAAACCTAAAAAAAAACCCCAAACTGCCCAAAACCCAGGAATTATACCTTAATGGTACCTGTGGAGGCCAAATAGATGTAAAGATAGGAAAACTTTATTCCTTGTACAGCAATTGGAGAGAATTACTGGGAATTATGAACAGAACTAAACTCTTCCCCCTGCTCCTCTCTCTCTAATTAGTAACTTATGGATGGCAGAATTTTCTGTGAGAGGCTTCCTTCCTAACTTGCAGCTTTTGTGAATTTGATACTTAGGTATCTGATTCTTCATTGTCATTGTGCAACTGTTCAATTGGGGAACCTACAATGCAGTAGGCCACAAAGATAGTTATTTAATAAGGATTGCTACACATATATCATCTTGAGGATTCAGGTCTAATGAGCTTGCTGTGAATAACTAGGAAAATTGTCAAAGAACTAGAAGATGACTTCAGCTGTTTATGATTCACCAATTAGGCCAAAGTGAACAGAGTTTATGTACCATTTTATGCACAGAAAAATAAGAAAATAATGAACTGTATCATAGGATGGTTTGGGTTGGAAGGGACCTTAAAGAACATCTAGTTCTAACCTTGCTGCCATGGGCAGGGACACCTTCTACTAGCTCAGGTTGCTCAAAACCCCATACAATTTGGCTTAAGAACACTTCCAGTAATGGGGCATCCACAGATTCTCTGGGCACCCTCTTCCAGTGTTTCACCAGCTTCACCATGAACAATTTCTTTCTGATGTCCATTCTGAATCTACCCTCTTTCAGTTTAAAGCTGTTGCCCCTTGTCCTGTCATTACAGGTCCTTTTAAAAAGTCTCCACCCCCAGCTTTCTTACAGGTCCCTTCAGGTACTGGAAGGTTGCTATAAAGTCTCCCTTGATCCTTCTCTTCTCCAGTCTCAAATCAACAATTCCAACTCTCTCAGCCTGTCCCCATAGGAGCGGTGTGCCAGCCCTCTGATCATCTTCGTGACTTCCTCTGGACCAGGTCTGACAGGTCCATGTGTTTCTTGTGCGGGGGGCCCCAGAGCTGGATGCAGTACTCCAAGTGGGTCCTCATGAGAGTGGAGGGGGAGAATCACCTCCCTTGAACTGCTGGCCACACTTCTACGGTCAGTTCCCATTTTAGAACAAAAGTCATTTCTTAATTGGAAAAATTACCAGTGAGAGTTAGCCTGTGTAGCTTTCAGTTCAGAATGGCTTAATGTTGATGTTAATGGCCTCACCATAAACTGAAAGAAGCTTATGTCATACAAACGGAAACAGAATAGATAAGAAATCTCTACCAAGATTAGGATTTTAAATCAAATAATGTAAAAGCAAAACACGAACAAATGAATCCACTATAGTCAAATTATATTTGCTATATCATTTTAGAATCTTTATTCAACATGAAAGAAGGAATCCTCTGCTTAGTAAGTAAGTTGCACCACTAAATGAGAGCCAGCAATCAATTAGAGGTCTAAAAGAATCATAAACAATTTAACAAAGTTTTGGATATTTTAATTGCTTATGCTTCTCTTTTATAATCACTTTCAAACATAATTTCTCTTTTTCCAAGTGTCAAACCATTGTGTACATTCTTCTGGGAAATCTGAAGCCAAATTAAATTTTCAATTATAAATAGAAACATCTGTGTCAGAAACACTTAAATTATATGATAACAAAATACTTAAGATTTATTGTTCATGTCTTTTTGTGCCTAAAAAATACAAAGCAGATATTCTTTACATGCTTTCCCCTATCATATCTGACAAAGAACTTTGCATATTAATTGATTCTTGTATGCTGAAAATAAAATTACAAGTAAAAGTGATATTTTCAAATACAAATATGACTGCCTGTAATTATCCCAAACATGATAAAATGATAGCTACCTAGTTTCTTTCCTCCTAGGGAACTTTATTTAGCATCTATACTGAGTATTAACAAACATCTGCATCATAAAATTTGTTTGGTTTAGGAAAAAGTCAAAAGGCTCAGTTTTTAAATAGAATAGGCAAAATAAATTGTGCAACATCAAGACAATCTGAGGAGAAAAAGAAATAAGAATTTTGTATTTTAGAAGACAAACTTTAAAGGAGCAGTCAGAACAAAGAACATTAAATGCCTGGCCACAGTAACAGCAGGAAATCAACATCTTTCCAGTTCTCTTTTTATCACAACTTTCCAATAGTTATCTACAATTCAGATAGGATGTATAATTTTTCTTTGAATGAGAATAGCGTGAAGAAAGAGGTGTCTAGGAATGGAAAAATAAGAACTATCTGTAGCTGACAGTTGTCCTATAACTTTTTCTTTCATAGATAGTTCCAAGTTGCAAAGTGACAACATACACATGAAGAGATTCCCTTAGCACAGCATTGTTGTGCTATTTGAGATTTATCAAAAGAAATCAGTCTGTTAGTGACCCACTAGAATTCAATAGAAAATAACCAAAAAGGGAGGTGATGGGAATGAAAAAAGTAATTGCAGCTTAAATATCCAAAATTCTCAGAGATGCAGTTTCCTATAAAGTGTTCAACTTTTGATCAGTACTACATCCAACCACACTGCTGTACAATGTAGGTATCGTATAGCCCAGTGGAGTAAGAAGTATTAAATTTTGTAAACAGATACAAAAAGTCTATGTCTATGAATCATTGGAGTCTGTGTTTCACACTACCCTACACACTGTAGCAGAAACTGACCACTCTAGTTTTCTATTATACCTTGGATTATGACTACAGATATATAAAATTTGTGGCCTGAGGTTATTTAACAAGTAACGTAGCATTACATTTATCAAATTATGACTTTCTGAATTTTTTCTTGATTATAATGAAAAAACCTGAAGGGAGAAGAAATCTGAAAATGTAAAGATAAAATTGACACATTTTATCTGTTTTCAAATGTAATGGAGTATATAGCATTCAGACATTTACTTAACACTAAAGGAAATCTAACGAAACCATAAAATTTCAAGAATTAATTAAGCACCTCTGTACATAAAGTAACATATTTTGTTCAAGGTGAAGCAGTTCCCAGATAGTTTCTTTCATTCTCCCAGTAGAAACAACAAACAAGTTATTTAAACAACTTGAGTTTCAGTATTGCATCTGCACTGCAATCTGTCCAAGACATTTATAATTCTTTTTAAAACTTAGTTATAAATATATCATTTGAGGTAAGTAACTTGCATTTAAAAACAATTACGTATGAAAATGTTCTTGCAGAGATGTAACCAAAAGACTTTTGTCAAGACCCTCAAACATTGGGGACCACAATACAGACCCAAAAATGTTTCTGGCTGCCATAAACAGTTTCTAGTTCTCAGCATCCCTGTGGCCTCCATGCAGTGTTTGAGGTCACTTGACAAACATGAAGCCAGATCTCTATTTGTTCATGTGATAATGGTAATGAACATACACATTATGGGTTGCTGCGCATCCTATTATGTGGCTGTGAACTTCTAAGGTACAACAGGAATACCTGCATTTTAGATATATCGTTTTGATGTGCTTTGCATTGCATTAGAAGGACAAGTCATTAAACTCTCATTTCGCCTGACAGTTTACTGACTATGCTGAGACACGTGTTCCACTTATGACGAATCCACTTACATATTAAAACCATGGAACAACATCACCACCAATACCACGATTTAACACTGACTGAGAAGAGGTAATCTGAACTGGCATAGAAGAATGCTGGAGAACATAGAATATACTGGTGTTGGCAGACAGCAAGGAAAATACTGGCAGAAAACTTTGCAGTGTAGTTCTTACATATACAGAAACTGTATTTAACCACATCTTACATTCAAGTTGTGCTGGCTTTGGCTGGGATGGAGTTAATTTGCTTTCTAGTAACTAGTATGGGGATGTGTTTTGGACGTGTGCTAAGAAAGTGTTGATAACACAGAGATGTTTTCATTACTGCTGACCAGTGCTTACACGGAGTCAAGGCCCTTTCTGCTTCTCACCTCACCCCAGAAGTGAGTGGGCTGGGTGTGCACAAGTGTGTGGGAGGGGATACAGCTGGGAGAGCTGACCCCAACTGATCAAAGGGATATTCCATACCATATGATGTCATGATCAGCATATAAGCCTGGGGTGTCATGGTTTAACTCCAGCTAGCAAAATAGCACGAAGCTGTTCTCACAGACCCCCCTTCCCCTCCTCCAGTGGAGGGGAAGAATTGGAGGAAAAAGACAAAGAAGCTCATAAAATAGAGATAAGAACAATTTACTAATTGAATCTAAATGAATATATACAAATACTACTACTAGAGAGTATTTTAGAGAGTATGTTACTAGAGAGTAATGGCTCCCAGACCCACACCCCACCTATGTGCCGAGCATGACATACTATGGAATGAAATACTTCCTTGGTCAGTTTGGGTCACCTGTCTGAACTGTGTGGAGAAAGATCTTGAATTTAGTGCACGCATTCCCCAGCACCAGCTAAGGAGATGCCTTATCAGGTGTCTTCTTATTTTTCTCAGCGTAAATCCTGGAACACAGCTTAAAATCAGCCACTGTAAAGAGAGTTAACTCTTTCCTGACCAAACCCAGCACATCAGGGGAGAAGAACAAAGTGGGGGGGGAACATTCGGGGTAAGGGCATCTGTCTTCCCAAGTCACCGTTACGCACGATGGAGCCCTGCTTTCATGAATGCTAATGGCTAAACACCTGCCTGCTGATGGGAAGTGGTGAAGGCATTCCTTGTTTTGATTTGCTTGTGTGCATGGCTTTTGCTTTACCTATGAAACTGTCTTTATCTCAACCCATGGGTTTTCTCACTTTTCCAATTCTCTACCCCATCTCACTGTGGCTGTGTATTTCTTAGTTGCTGGCTGACCACGACAAACATAAAGCCTTTTCCACTTACAGGTTTTTTTTTTTTTTTACAGAAGAAGAGGATAGCTTGATTTAAATAGAGATGAAACAGTCACAGCTTTGCTAAAACTTTTTAATATCATGTGTGAGAAGATATTTATATACAGATGTTAACATAGCATGTCGTTAACATGCATTAGCTCCAGCTCTTTTTCTGTGAGATGTGAAGGCCTGTGTGGTCATGGAGGGTGGATTGCTTGCAGTTTCCTGTCTAAAGGTGCTTGCTAGTTGCCATGTTGAGTCTGTAGGGTTATACAAGGTCCTGTGAGTCTGAAAGCATATTCCTCAGATAGTCCTCTTGCTGTGATTATGGGCTTTAAGTCTGCATAATTAGCATGCTCTTGAATACAATCTTGTGCTATGTTTATGAGCCAGAATGCTACAGCCATAATTGCCTTCTATTATCTCTTAGCAATATCTATACACCAAGTTCAGAGCCTTAGCCATGCCTGAATAATGGAAGATAATACTAAAATAATTAGCCCCCTGATCTTGCATTAAACAGCATAACTTGAAAGCAGCTCATGACCTGCTCCTTTCCTCCTATGTTGTCCAGTAACTAACAAATCAAGCTTAATGTCATTGTGGAAAAAAATTAGATATCATCTTTCTGCTCATGATACCTTTGTAAAGCTGGTAGGTGAAGATGAGCAGCAGAGGAAAATGACATCTCTGCAGAGTAATTACCCTCCCCTTTGCTAAAGAAATGCTGTTTTCAAGCCTACATCATTATTTCCTGCATTACCTACAGCAGTTGGAATAGTTTTACTTTTTCACTATAATCTTTTTCATTTATTATTTGTTTCCAGATCATATCAGAATGTTATTAAGGATAATAATGACAAAAATATGATAAAAAAGAATAATTTGATTATTGTCATCCCTGTTAAGTTGTCATTAATACTATGTCTGCATAATGAATACTAAAAAATAAAACACTCGGGGGACTTTCCTGCGCTGCCAAGACTAGGTGACATGATTAATTTCATGTCCATATGGGTAAGGTTTCTTCCCTCTAAGAGCAGGATGTCAGGTTTCAAACTCCTTTTGAGAAAAGGCTGTGGCCTGTGCGGTTTTCTGGGCATTGACTTGTGCCCACACTGCAAAGCGCTTGGAACAGTTTCTAGCTGGGTAAATGACTGGAGGTCTTTGTGGCTACTTAACATCATGCTCCTAGCACACGATGCCTGCCATATGTTACATCCTAAGAAATGCTGGAAGAAAGCCGGAAGACTGAGTTAGGTAGAGGGACTGAGACCTGGCATTGTCTGGTTCTTATTGCCTGAAGGAACAATTGCTCAGTTTTCTCAGAGACGGAGTTCACGAGGGATTCTGACAGTCTTCTAGCATGAAAGCACTGTACGCAATGGAGTGAGAGAACAAGAAATATAAGGTTCAAGCTGACAGCATAGGAAAACCCACAAATAAAAGTAGTTGATGAAGTTGTATGTAGGGGGAGAGCTGCTCAGGTTTATTATATTCTTAAATTTCTGTTTCAAAAGCAGTAGGCATACTAGTGTTTAATGAATGGAAATATGTAAATGGCCAACAAAATGCATGCAGCTTCTTTCATGTTTTGGATTTATTCAACATTTAATGATGATAAAACCACTATGGGCTTGAGCTCACAAAGGCTTCAGATGGACATCTACATGACTGCAAACTGCTGTTCGGATCTCATAACTATTGCTTTTCTCAGCAGTATATGAAGACTGCTATGCAAGATGCTTTATTCATGCTCCTTTTTTATTCTTTTTAAAGACATTTAGAAAAAGAAATTTGTTTTCAAGTGTCTGTTCCATCTTTTTGTCTGTTTGCTGCTAAATAATATTCAGAAAGATTTGGAGGTTGCTTGGTCAGCTTTGTAAAATGTGCAAGTATCTATTTACTCATGTTGTGCCAAAGTGATACCGGCATTTATTTTCCTTTTTGACCTGCTACCACTATTGGCTATAAAATGTAATTTCATTAACACCTTGAGAGGTCTTTACCAAGTTGCTTCACTGCTTAATTGCTTCCTCCCCCAAAGTTCTAATTTTGCTGTAGTTAACAGATTGACTTCAGTCTAAGTCTCATTTGAATTTACTGTGATACAGGGACAAGTCTTTCTGTGATACATATGCTCTTCTCCAGGAACCGAACTGTGATCACAAAGCATCTCTGAAGTTAGATGGCAACCAGACTCTTTCTGAGACACAGACAGGCACTGCAGTAGGTCCTGATATCTGAACATTTCACAGTGCTGAGACCAAAAACTGTCCTCCTCTGATCTTGGTAAGCATTGTCACTAAACTTTTGAACATGCAACCAGTAAAGCTTGAAAAGCTGTGGGTGGAGGATGTAGATGTCTGTCCTACACTTCAACTGATTTAATATTACTGGAGACTTTCCTTTCCAGTGCAAGCTGCTGTGCAATATAAACTCGTACAATTATGCCTCCATTCTGGGGCAGTATTACTCTAAGCCACGAAACCCTTTATCGCAGATGAATGCCTCACCTTCCAGCCACCACCACAAGTCCCATACTGACCGTTCCATTCAGCAGGTCTCTTCCTTTTGGCACCTTGCTGGAGAAGATACCCAGTCCCAAACCTTTGTCTGTACTCTCTAGAGGCAAGGGAAAACCATGTGCAGGTTATACTGTGGCAATTTCCAGGAAAAACAGAGTGGAGGCACAGAGGGAGTGAAGATTTCTTTCAGAAATACTTTGATACATTACATTATTATTATTTTAATTGTAATATCACTTTGTTTATTCATGAGACAATGTGATTCTTCTTACTAACATTGCATGAAATCTCAATTTCATTTTTATTTCACAATAGGTATCATTCTTGGAAAGACAGAGTGCCTTGGAAAGACAGTCCAAGCATAGTTAACACCTTTCTAGCTTTGTGGGGAACCTGCAGTAACAACTCTGCAACCTCTCATTTACTTTACTTTGAGAGTCTGTAACAGCTTTTAAGAGGACAGAGTCTCGGGAAAGGACTAAGGGCATAGTTTGGGTGTAGGCCCTTAAGGAACCTGAAGTGAGCTAGATACTTCTCCAATTTGTTTCAGCTTCATTTTTTTTTTTTTAAGACTGGGAAACTACAGTTTTTCCCTTAGCTATAGACACCTTTCCAAAATTACTTTTTTTTTAATCTTTCTTTCTATGAATCCAAGCAATTAAATTTTCATTTCTATATTATAATAATGAATGGGGAATTATAATTAACTGCTCAATTACTTCTCAGCTAGTATACATTGCAATTTAAAGATACACTGAATTGTAAAATAAACAAAACAAAACAAAAATATCACAGACTCCCATATAAAATAAAAAGAATATTTTTTAAATGCTGGACTTTCATATAAATCATAATAAACCGTAGTTATAAAGAACGTTGACATAACATATCTGTCTATACAATTTAGGGCATTACACATCTAATATTGCATTATGACTTAAGACACTAATCTTTGCAACAAAATACTGAAAAATGAGTGAAAGGTACACCATGGAAATATATTGTTTCATCATCACTAAAACCAAAACAAAGTAAAATAAAACAAAAGCTACCAACCCAAGCAAAGATTCATATATTGCATGATGATTCTTGCTCTCAGTAGGATTGTTATAACTTTTTGTAGCTGCTGGCCTAGATTAATGAAGTATGAAATCCTGACATACAGCATATTCTTTCTTCACCTGAAAATGCTTGGAGAGAATAAACCACTCCCAATTATGGTAGGGCACAGCTTACAATGTAACACTCAGCTGGACATTTTGACCTGTAACAGGGTTCCTGTATGAGTATGTGTGCTGTAGAAAATGACGAGTGGAGCATTTCACTGTGGAGCTACCTTCTCAAAACAAAAATGAAAAGACAAATTGTGTTTGGGTGCAAAACCTGCAGAATCAGGAGGATTGAACAGCCAGAAATGAAGAAGAAACTGGACTCCACAGCTACAATCTCACTGGGTAAGGAGTCTATCCATCCAGCAATGTCTCTATTGACTTTTTAAAAAGTGAAACACACTGATTCATATTACACAGTATTTAAAACAAGAGTAGCAACAAAACCCTAAAAACATAGCAAGAGAATGCAGAGAAGCTAGGAAAATAGAAATTGAACACATTATTACAAATAATTTAAATCTATTAAACAATGAATATATTTTTTAAGATATTATTTGTTTCAACCATAGCACTACATGTGAAAACTGAATTGGTGGGGCAAAACATCCACTGATTTTTTTCTTAAAAATTGAGGCTTACAGCAGTTATACTTAGAGGAAGGAGTGGATTAGACAGGTAATGTACAGCTGTTCCTTGTAGCTGTAAAATAAAAGTAGATCACCAAAAAAGGCTGAAGAACCATTTTCACAGAAGATACTTGACAGGGTGAATGGTAGAATGGAATAGGAGTTAAATCAAAAAGATATTTTTATTCAGGCAAGCTATCCAAGCACCCAGTACAATTGTTAATATTGATAACATACTAAGAAGCTCCAGAAATATCTTTCTAGCTTTACTGACTTGCATTTTGTAACTTAAATGAACATTTTATTTTTCTTTCCTTTCCCCTCATCTTATGTGAAAATCTTCACTTTGCCATTAGCTTCATGCTTAAGGGGACTAAATGGCCATTGCACTGTGATGATACAATGAGCAAGAATCCAAGATGAGATGTTCAGACTTCTTAGATTTCATTATGTCACTTCTGCAGTGTCAAAAACCTAAACAAACAAAATCTCAGAGATTCAAAAACACTTAAGGGAATCTCAATACAATTTTAAATGACTCAAAGATGGATTACTGCTGAGATGCTTCACACAATTTTTTTTCATTTTCTGGA
Organism: Eurypyga helias; assembly: GCF_000690775.1. Classification (NCBI taxonomy): domain Eukaryota; kingdom Metazoa; phylum Chordata; class Aves; order Eurypygiformes; family Eurypygidae; genus Eurypyga; species Eurypyga helias. The sequence goes on from NW_010268767.1 coordinate 74,916, forward strand.
GATCCATGTGTTTGCGCAAATATCAACAAGCTGAGACCTACTCCCAAATGTTAGCTTATGTGCTGTAGAAAACTCACCTGAGTCATTGTTAGGAAGAGATTGAGAAGAGGCCAGCAGGCTGGATGTGACCACCAACACTGATCACACCAGGTGGTCTTTTCCCAGTCAGAGAAAGCACACTCTCCTCTCTGGTCCCCCTGACTGGAGAACTATGTTTAACATGTACAGTATGGTCAGAGCAACAGTCTGAATTTCTTGACATGAATTCCATTACGAGGATCAAGAGCAGGACAGCCCAGTGGTTACCCCAGCACCTCACCCATCACTTTATTTGCATTACTTCTTATTCCCTTCCCACTTTCCTTGACCCTTCATTTTGCCACTCTTCCAATTCCCTTTATCTGCCTCAATCTCCTCCCAGATAAGCAATCCGCCAACAATTACTTTTGTCATTTTGGTCTTAGCTTTGCTACACCCATATCCAGATTTGGTAAGCCTGACACTCTTACCTAGGCAGTCTCAGCTTTATGCAGTTTTACTGATAGGGTTAAACTCATCCCTACTTTTTTTGAGGCTCTGTGTCCCAAAAAGGAAACCCCCCATCTCCTGCAGTTACAATTTTTATCCATCCCTTGCATGACCCCTTTTTACCAGCTGTGCAATCTGGACATTCTTCACGGCATTGTCTCTAGCTTTGTGCAACTTCGTGCACTCTTCGTGCAACTGTTATCAACCATTGACCCCACCTCTCCTCTCCACTCCTCTCCTCTCCTCTCCTCTCCATGTTATTCACCTACAGCCCTAATGTCCATTCTGACTTCCACGAAGTTTGACATCCCAGAACTTTTCTGTAAATGAACACAAAATAATTATTGCTCAGTAGTAGTTCAGTTATACGTCTCAAACTTTCACATGCGTATTGATCCCAGTAGTGAGTTAGATTACATTTAAATAAAAATATAGAAACTCTTTACATTCCTAGCATTGATTAAATATAAGTTACTCTTTATTTACAGTGATGCAAGAGCTATGTATTAAGTCTACTTGCAACAATATTGAGCCTGTAATCTATAAGGATTCTGTCCAGCATAAGAACCAATCCATCAAGCTTAACAAGCAAAAACCTCATGATACCTTTATAAACTACAAATGCACTGTGACCTGTGATAAAAAAATTTTTAGAGGGCTGGAGAGTACAAGAAGTCCTGAAAGACTTCAACAGTCTGAATGCCTACACTGGCTTAGGAATTGCTTAGATATTTGATTGATGGGTGGTGGGAAGAATGTACAGGAGGAGAATCACTCTCTGCTTGCTCTATGTTAAACTACCTAGGCAGTGGTTATTGACTACTTTTGGAGATGGAACCCTAGGCCAGGGGAACTTTGTGTCCCCTTCTTAAATTAACATTTTCAGCGTGAAGCCCACAGCCATTTCAGAACAAGCATTTATCAAGTAAAAATTCATTAAAAGCCAAACACAATAAACATACAGTCATTCCTCAAGGATGGCTATCCCTGCTTCTTCCATCATCTAATTCTGTGTGAAAATGCCCACAAGATCATAGAATCATAGAATCATAGAATGGTTAGGGTCGGAAGGGACCTTAAAGATCATCTAGTCCCAACCCCCCTGCCATGGGCAGGGACCCCTTCCACTAGACCAGGTTGCTCAAAGCCACATCCAGCCTGGCCTTAAAGACATCCAGGGATGGGGCATCCACAACATCTCGGGGCAACCTGTTCCAGTGCCTCACCACCCTCTCTGTGAAGAATTTCTTCCTGATATCTAATCTAAACCCCCCTGTTTTCAAGTTGTCCCCATTACCCCTTGTCCTATCACTACAGGCTCTTGTAAAAAGTCCTCTCCCAGCACCCTTGTAGGCCCCCTTCAGATACTGGAAAGCTGCAATGAGGTCTCCTCGGAGCCTCCTCTTCTCCAGGCTGAACAAGCCCAATTCTTGTAGCTTTTCATCATAGGAGAGGTGCTCCAGCCCTCTGATCATCTTTGTGGCCCTCCTCTGGACTCGCTCCAAGTGGTCAATATCCTTTTGATATTGAGGGCTCCACAGCTGGACGCAGCACTCCAGGTGGGGTCTCACCAGAGCAGAGTACAGGAGCCTCTCAGAGTACAGTACACCTCTTCTTCCAAGCTGGGCAAGTAGGCAGTTACATTTCCCCAAGATTTGTCCCACCATCCTTGCAAAAATTCCATTAAAAAAAAAAAAATTAGCATTATCAGTTTAAATATTTAGTACCACTGAAACAATAATTACTCAGGAAAAAAATCACATTACCCATTACACTAATACTATTGTATTGTGGATAATTTTAATATCAAACATCTGCTTAACTAAATAAATTTATTCTTTTGAAATATCCACATATCTTCTCAGCTTATTAATAATGTTCATTTCTGCCCTTGAAATGCAACACACATTGCCAATTAGCTTAGAAAATTTGCTGCTGCTCAGGCATGTGTAAACACAATATCTGATTTCCCCAAATGCCTGGTATCTCTTTGTTACTGTCTCTTTCATACACACAGACACAGTTTTAAATATATATACCCATGCATTCTAAATACTAGGTATCCAGAAAAATGTTATATTATTTTTCATATGACCTTTAATAGTAGTATTTATTATATGTGTTCATAATGATTAATTAAAAATTAATCCATTAAAAAAATGTAATTGTAATATGCTGAATGATTATTCTTTAATATGGAGAAATTGATATAACACAATGCATAGAAGTATAAGATATCGCTATTAAGAGATCTCCTTTAAATAACTTTTTATACAGTGATTTGCACACAAAAAATGCAGGATTATATTTGGAAGCAATGTGGAATGTGCAATGAATCATGACCCCCTATAGCCAGTTGAACCACATTACACAGACTCCCTTATACTGAGGACACATCTGACCTACTTAAAACTCAAGGACTACTGTGTCTAAATGTGTACAGAAGTATTCTGGCTTGAAAACTGACAACTGATGTGAAAGTTTGTGGCCCTGTACCCTCTCCTTTTAGCTCATATTCTTTCTTTGGTTGCCATTAAAGCAGAGCTGCATTAATGTGTACATATTATTACATCAAGTAATACAAATGTAGATTTAACATGTAAGAGCCACTAAGGTGAAAAGTTAGGGGCAAGAGGTATTGCCAAGTAAATATGACTATAACAAGGTAGTGGAAAGCCGTTTCTTTTCTTACAATTGGGGACAATAAGAGCAAGATTGTGTTTCTAAATGCTGGACACTAACAAAAGGAACAGACTTTCAGCTGAAACATAAAGCAATAGAATATGTGAGCTTTTAAAATCAAATATTGATTTTCAAAACCTAAAATTATGCACTTTGAAACATTTTCTAGGCATAAACATTAAGAATATTTCTTTTTTTTCTAGGTTATGACATAAGTATATGAACATGCTTTGACATTATAAATCGAAAGTTCTTCATTGAAGTGGTTTTCTCCTCCTCATTACTTTGAAGTATCTATAAAAATGAGTAGAAATTTCACTAACAAACCCAAATCTAAAAGGAATACCTTTTCAAAACTTTTCTTTTTTAAAATTTTATGACTTTTAGCAATATGAAACATTGAAACTTTCACTTATGTTACTGGTTTTTCATTTTGTCGGTTCTTTATCATAACTCTGGTATGTATGGATCACAGTTTTTCCTCTTTAAAATTAATATGATAGCTCTTGAAGAAAGGATAAATCAATCTGAATAGTAATGAAAGTAATTTAGATTCAAACACCCAAAAAGAAACAGAGACATGCAAGAAAAGCTTGTAAAGCATTAGGGATTGATACCCTGGATGGTGCAAGAAGTTACATTTGTGAGACTTACAAAGATCTTAATTTTTCTTTTGTAAATAAATAATATAAGACAGATTACTGGCTATAACATATATTCTGCAAAAGATGCATCTAGCTTGCCTGGCTTTCTGGAGGGCTGATCTTGCAGTTGTGATGAGCTGACAGTAGCAGCAGAAGCAGTGTTTAAATTAACAGGAAGGGCATGGGAAGGGGCATCAAGACTACAGAAGAATACATTTGCTGGAAATTGCAAATTCTATCTACTCAAGCTATTACAGAAACAAGCCATTCTTACAGAAATCCACAGTCTTTAACACATGTAATTTTATCAGTATTTACTGTTCTTTTTTGCCTATTTGCATTTAGCATGCTTTTTGTGATTCCCTTTCGGCAGAATGAGTGAATGTCTGGCCCCTGTAATCAGTGTAATACATATGAATAACCAAAATTTCTCCCTCTTTCATTCATCCTTACTAAGACTGTTCTCCTTTGTTTATATAAATGAATATCCATTAGGTCAGAGAAAGAGGATAACTTTATAGTTTACCCATAATGGCACTCACCTTGAATATAAAAGGTGCAGGTTCAAAGTTCCTGTTTGAAATCAAAACCAGCAAGAAGATGAAATTAGTCTCTAGTGTTCCAAGTGAGTCACATTTACACCCTTGGGCTAGTGACAGATTAGCTTAGCTCTTGTTGCCCACCTCCTTCTATCCAAAAATTCACTTTGAAATGGAAAATATTTCAGAGAAAAATTTTGTTGGAATTTGAACATATAATTGAGTTCTAGATTTTTATATAATGCCTTATGACACTGAAAAAAAAACCACTAAAAAATTCCTCAAGTGCAGTTTAATTCTTATCTCATCCTTTCCTACAAAAATCCTTTTATAATAAAAAGGTATGCTACCACCTTATAGAGTGTACACTATACCTTGTAGATTACTCCTGTACTAGCTTTTTAATTAGTACTCAACAACAAGGAAAATATCATATGGAAAACACTTAAGTATTACATGTTGATTAATCTTCTGCAAAGAAGTAGGACCACCTGAAGAAACATTTGCAACTTAACCCAGCTGATTCATTTATGTAGCCCTTAACTTTATGTCTTTGCCTTTTAACTGGTGCTTAACCACCCTTTGTCTGGTGCTCACCTGGAATGTTTTTTACTAGTGTTTCTTCAAAACCATCCACAAAATGCCCCCTTGTCATGCATACCCAGTATATACTTCAGGAAGTAGAAAAGTTTGCTGACATTATATAATGGAAATATTATTTTACACTTGCACATGAGAAGACAAAAGATAAAGATCTATTTGCTGGAAAATTTTCTGGATGTCATTTTGAGGATTCTTGAAATTAGGAAGGGAGTTTGTTGACAACCTTCTCACATTCCCAACAAAACTCACTCCCCTAGCTTCTGAGGGAAACAGACAAAGCACACACTCATTTCTTGTAGATGCAATTTTCTTTCCTCCTACTCTTGGTAATATTCTTCATTACATACAATTTTATTTAAACTGAGACAGTAAACTACTTTTATGTTTCTCTTGTAAAGTTGTTTTAAATTAAATTTCTCTGGAGCTCTGTATACATTTTAATCTTGGGAGTGGTTTCGTTTGTTTAATTAGAATGAACAGAAAAGACTACTGATACATTATTCTATCAACTTCTCCTGAAAATTAGGAAAACAATTTGGATTGTTTTACAGAATCTGATTTGTTGATTTTCAAAACTCATGAGGAAGCCTTGTAACATTTAAAATACTTGATGTTCTTCTACACTTTCTTTTGAAAAAGCATTTTCAGTTTTACTACATAAGAGGATTTTGATTTGTTGTGCTTCAATATTAAAGCTCAGAACATGAGCACGAAAATATCAATCCTGGAAGAAGAAGGTTGTATAGTTCAGTTGCCTTAGATGTCTAATTTTCCTACTCTTCTCAGAACTGATTTATTCAAACATTTATGAGGAGATAGAATGATTATTTTAAGTGGAGGGGCAAACCCTGCTCCTGGTTATATAAACATAGTACCTCTTAGAGTTTATAAAAACTTTACTGGGATAAGAGAAAGGCAAAATCATAATTCCAAAGTATGTGTTGCTTCAGTACACACTCAAGATGATTTTAACAGGCTAGATATCTAAGAGGTCAGATCTCAGATCTTCTTTAGCCCTTCAAGATAATTCTTCACCAGATCCACTGCATGTACACATTATTTAAGACATACACCTCTCCAGCCTGTCCAGGTCCCTCTGGATTCTATCCTTTCCCTCCAGCATGTTGACCGCACCACACAGCTTGGTGTCACCAGCAAACTTGCTGAGGGTGCACTCAATCCCACTGTCCATGTAATTGACAAAGATATTTAACTGTACTGGTCCCCATATCAACCCCTGAGGAAAGCCACTCATCACTCGTCATGTGGGAGAGTGTCAAACATTTTGCACAAGTCCAGGTGGATGACACTTTCAGGGTGATGATACATATTAAGCTTCTAATTTAGTCCCACTGTTTTCTTTTTTTGTGGACAGTCTGTGGTGTCTTCTGTTTGCTAATGGAAACCTCGTGAGCACTTTTAAAAAGGAGCAATCTGTGTAAGTTCCAAACTCAAACACTCGGCCTATTTTATAGCGCCAGTACGTATCATGCGTGTTATATTTTTCATCCCCTTTTTCCTTACACTGAGGATAATATTTAACACTACAAATTCTTCTATTCATTGTTAGTTCATAGGCTACCCAATGGTCTCCCAATTTCTGTTAGAATGCAGCAGAATTTTATGAGTCTGGAATGCATCTTGTATAACTTCCCAGCATTTCTTTGGTGTCTCCAGAATGTGTCTTTTTTCCTGCTGCCTTAAATCATGTCCTTTCTTTGATCTTCAAAAAAACTGAAAATCAGAACTAAACAGAACTTGGAAGGGATGACTGCCTTATTAAATTGATATACATACTCCCACATGTTGCAAGTATTGGGTTTGAATTCTTTTTGTTTGTAGACAGTCAGAGTCTCTTTTCTTTTCTTTTCTTTTCTTTTCTTTTCTTTTCTTTTCTTTTCTTTTCTTTTCTTTTCTTTTCTTTTCTTTTCTTTTCTTTTCTTTTCTTTTCTTTCTTTTCTTTTCTTTTCTTTTCTTTTTTCTTTTCTTTTCTTTTCTTTTTTTTCTTTTCTTTTCTTTTCTTGTTTATTTTTGGTGTTGGTTTTTTTGGCTTCTGTTTTTGCTCTATGTATGTGAGCCAAAGGGCACTATCTCATTAAGGAGTTTCTTTCTCTGTGACCATAATTAAGGGTCACTAAGCCTATACTGCAGTCCCTAAGGGACACAGATTTCAAGACATCTGAGTGAATATGTTAATATCTGATTAGATAGAAGACTTGACCTTGATACAGAGAGGTAGTTTCATGCTCAGCTATAGCAATGCTGATACTTTACTGTAATTTTTGTTGTAGAAATACACAGCATTTCAGAGTTTTAACACAATGATTAGAGGTGTTTGATCCCCCCTTCAAACCTCTGAAGATCATCACCGTTCAGCCTATTCAGTGTTTTATATACTTGCAAGAAACTGTTGCAAGTTTAGACCATTGCCATAAACTGTTTTAAAATTCAAATATAATCTCATCCTTGCTGATTTAAACAAAAATTAAAGATAAAT
>NW_010268767.1:82440-129235 GCF_000690775.1 Eurypyga helias
TAAAATTAAAAATTTTAAAAAGTGAAATTAAAATAAAAGTAAACTTGGATATTTTTTCCTAATGATACTTAGAGTTTCTTTTTAAAAGATCCATGAATTATATTCAAAGATTATCATTAGCAAGTTTTTCTGACATTTCTTCATATTTTCTTTCTTCAGAAAATGAACAGGTTGCTGAGCTTGTCATAAACAAAGTAAAGCATTGCTCTATCCCCTTAGTTTTTGCAAAATGTTGAAGCTGTCACTATTTTCATAAAGAAGATGATAGACATTATTTTATCATACCTTCCAAAATATTAGCGCACACCAACAAAAACAAAACCAGCAAAAGAAGCTTAAAAATCTCTTCTCCATCAGTGACTCAGTGATCAAGGAGGTGGCTTTCTTTTGCTGGAGAATCATGCCCTATAAGTAGTCATTTTTAGTCAAGAAAATAGGTGCCTCTGATTTTGACAGATGAGGAACTTTATATTTTTACACCAGTGTTTTTTTAATATAAAGTGATTAGGTACATACCACATTAATTTTTGACCCCTGTTATTGTAAAGATTTATGCAAGATTCAAGCACTCCAAGTAATTTTAATTACTTTTCTGGGAGTACTTAGAATGTAGACAATTAAACACACAAGATCAGCCTCCAGGATAGTACTTTCCATTGTTTCAGTAAGTTTTCAACTCTGCTGTAGATTTTGACCTCTGCTTATATGTAAGACTTGGTTCCTTTGCAGGTTTTCTTTTTCTTAAAATTTGCTGTACATAGAACTTTTCTACTGCTGTTACCAATAAATAATCTGTTTTTACATTTCTATATATTTCTTCTATATTTTTATAATTTTTTTGAAACTTCATTATTCTTAATGATACAAAGAGAACACAAAGTTTAAAAAAGCAACAGCATAGAAACATCCCACAGGAAGAGTGTTTGAACCTTACATTTTAAACTTTTGATGTAAGGCAAAGAAGTGACAGAATAAAAATAATTTATTCTGCTTTCTTTTCAAAGAGCCACAGATGATTATACATGGCCAGGTTTCAAATACTCAGCAATGTAATATACAAACAAAAATGTGTACTTTTTGTAATTAATGGGGAAATTTACTTTCCTTTAGTAGCACAACATATATAGGTACATATTTTCATATACTCATATATACATATTTGTCATTATTTATTTAGAAGAAAATGGTATTGTGGTTATCAGATTTCAGTCATACAACTTAAAATTATCTGTTTCAGCAGATGAGCATTATTAGTAAGGTATAGTAACGTAAGTGCAATAGCAAAATAACTATTGACAGGTCCTAAATTTCTCACCCTTATCAGATTGAGGACAAAAATATTTGTACACCTTTCCAAATAAGTCATTAAACTTATTAAATTTAATAATTAATGATGGAATGTTCTGACATTTTCTGAACGTCATTCTATATTGAAGTCACTGGTCACAATCAATGAACTTGAACTATTCATTTAAATACGTAGATTTTGAAGAGATTAATAAATAAAATCACTGAGGAGCTTTACTCTTTATAGTACCTACTTATACCTTAGATGGTTATTTGCATGGCTGCCCACTAACTGGCCACATCTTGAAATGTGTTTTCTAGACTTTTATTGTGACACAGCAAGGAAGAAATATTTACCATCCTTGCCAACTCAGTCAGCTTGGTCACAAAAAACATTTCGGTTAACTATTTCATCCTCTTTAGTCAATCACATTATTTAGACACCTCACACACAGGGAAGAACAATGCAGATTCTGTGGAATTAGGGATGTGTACTCTAAAGAGTATAAAATAGACTACGAGTTTTCTATATTCTAATTATTTATTGAAATATAAGACTATCATTAAGAAGGTGTTGTGAACACTTGACATATGTACCTATGAGAATGAAAATTTGCAGTGACTTTTTCACAGTTATAAGAAAGAACAACAGTATTTAACAGACATTTCAAACCGCTGGATAGTAATCATTATGAAGCTGGTTTTGAAACATGTCATATTTCCATATATTTCTGGAGTTATTGGTTTTATCCACAGTGAATTCATAAAAAAAACCCCATTCATAATAATGGCTTCGGTTCCTAAAAGAGAAGAAATCTGTAATTTGCAAAAGAATCTAATCTTTTCATATGTTTGTATAATTCCTTTTAAACCAGTAGAAGCATTTCATGTGCTTGTAAGAGCCAACTTTGTGCCAGATTTGAGACTTTGGATTTGGTTTTGCATTTATTAATGGCAGTACTGCCACAGCATCAGTTTTTGTTGATTGTTCATTACTCCTATTAAATTGTCTTCAGAAATAACAAATAATAGGACTAATCGTACTGCTGTCAAAGTCAATATTAAATCATTACCAACATATTTATGGGTAGTAGTAAGTCCAAAAAGGGAAGAATTTTTGTTGGCTTTTCCCTTTTATAAGATGTATTAGTGTTTAATTTAGAAATAGTATTTTCTAAAATAGAACCTGAAAAAGGACTCCTTTTCCTCCCACATCAATGTTAAAAAGGAGGTGCTGTAGGTCATCACATATTCCTTTATAGTGTAAAATGACTCATTATAGAAATAGTAATACAGATTGGCGTGGGTTAATCCCATCTAGCAACTAAGTAACACACAGCCTCTAACTCACCTCCTCCCTCCTGTAGTGGAGGAGGAGATTCAGAGGAAAAGACATGGAAGCTTGTGGATTTAGATGAAAACTATTTAAAAAATAAAAAAAAAAAAAAAAGAAGTGATACTAATAATAGTAATAATCCCAATAATACTATGTAATAAAAATAAAGAAAAAAAAAGTAATTGCTTACCAACCTCTGACTGAAACACAGCCAGATCCTGGGTAGCGAAAATCAGAGCCAGAGAGCCCCCAGAGCCAGAGCCGAAGCAATTGCACCAGAGTCTGAGCAAGCCCCACGAGTGACAGTGCAGACGAGAGAGACAGCTGACCGACCAACTAACAAACAAATAAAGAACAAATGAATGAATGGAAAACTATGGTGCACTGGCCCGCTCCCGGCTTATATACTGAGTGTGACTTTCAAAGGAAGGAAATACTCCGTTGGTTAGTTTGGCCTAGCTATCTAAACTGTTTTATCTATCCCCCTCGCTGCTTGCAGCGAGAAGGTTGGGAACACAGGTGAAATATCAGAAGCTGAAAAAGTCCTTGAATTGGTACAAAAACTCCTTAGCAACAACTGAAAATCACCAGTATTATCAGAACTCTTCTCAAGGCAAATCCAAAATACAACTGCATACCAGCGACTGTGAAGAAAATTAACTCTGTCTTGACTAAAAACAGTACAAAGAGGTACAGAAAATATGTCTTCTCTGGGTTTAATGATCTAGCTTTAACCAATAAAAAACAGGAGGGCAGATAATTTCATTAGCATAGTTCAAAATTTTAAGACTTTCTTTCACTATTCAACTTACATTTTCTGAAGATGCACAACTCCCTTTTCATTGTAAGAAACAAGACTTGCAAAGTTCTGCTTCCAAATTAGTCACATTATCACATAAACTTTGAAAAAAATTAAGAGACCTTGTCCATGTGTTCCTGACCAACAAGGTCCCATTGAGATACTTCCTCTCCCTCTTTTTCCCTCTCTTTCTCTCTCTCTCCCCTTATTGTTGTTGTTGTTGTTCTTCTTCTCGTTCTTCTTCTTGTTCTTGTTCTGTGTAATTTGTCATAGCAGTAGTAGGCATCAAGAATTAGTAGTTACTTCATGAATGTCCACAAACTGTTATCATGTTTCCCTTGAAGTTTTTCTTCTTTAGGCTAACTAATGCCATTGCTATCAATTGTTCCTCATCTGTTCAAATGTTTTATAACTGATGTCCAGCCTGTTGTTTGTTCATCTGCATTTGCAGGGACCTAAAGTGTGGAATTTTGCATATATTTTTAATTACTTGCCTCTTAATCTTTGTTTCCAGTCGTCTTCTCACATCTGTCAAGACCTCTTTGTGTTGCAATACTGTCCTCCAGCATTGCTGCTGTCCTTCCTAATCTGCCGTTATGTAGAAATTTAATACAACAGAAAGGAAGTCAGAGATAAAAACAGCAAAGTGAGATCCAAGAAGGAACGTTGAGTAGCATTACTCAATACACCTTTTCAGTTTTATAGTGAGCAACTCTTCTCCGTTTCCCTCACTTGCTTACAAGCGTTAACATAGAATAGATCTGAAATTCAAAATATGTGACAACTGTCTGCCTAATAGATTTGTTGCCTTGTCGTGAAAGGAAATCAAATCAACTCGGTATTCATTCTTGACAAACCATGTTGATATTACTTATCTCCTTGTTATTTCCAAGTACTAAAAATTATTTTCATATTTGTCTGAAAAATCTTTTCATCTGAACTTTCTAACATAATGGGCTATGGCAGGTGTTCCCAGACCTTGTTACTCTACAATTTTCTCATTGTTTTGTTGTTTTACATTAATCACCAGTAATGATAAATAAAAAATAAATCATAGGTAAAATCTGTGCACAACTCATGGACCACTTAACATCACCTTATAACAATCCTTTTTCTCAATAACATGCAGTATTTCTTGGGAAAAACTCCTTGTTTTTATGTTGCATACCAAATACCATGTGAGAATGCAGAGATTCGAAGTTACTTGCTTATCTATTGAGAAATGTATCCCTGGTCATATATCACACTGTCATACAAAGGATGGGGATTCATCTCACTTAATTACTGAATTTTTTAAAATGTGGCAGCCAGGCTCCCTCTATAGGCACTGGAGAGTGAGAGGCACCTCTCAAGAGACTGGACACTTTCAGATTTGTGCCTCAATTACTCATCTCCACTGACCAGAGAAATAATTTTTATATGATATTTGATGAAATGTACAGACAACTGAATACCAGAATGTAATGTGAAAGATAATACTTATCTCAGCTGATACAAGATCTAACTGTTGGTTGGAACTAGATATAACATTTAGGCATTCCTAATCTTCATGTATCATTTTGAGGTAACTTGTAAGTCTTCTTCAAGTTTTATTAAATTAATAAAAAATATCCTTTAACATGGTAAAAAATGCAGATGTGCTTGAAATAGAATGAAGATAACACTTTTAGACAATTAATGAATAAAATCAGATATGGAGTCAATTCTTAAATACTCATAAAACTAAACCAAAAATTCTCATTATTTATTATAATTGCATGTTTATTTTTGATACCCTGTGTTGGAAACTTGCTCTTAGGTTCACAATTCATATTTTTATGTCCATTCATGTGTTTGTGTTTTACAAGATCTGTCCCTTGAAAGAACTTTGACCTTGAAATGTCAATATTATTAAACCGCAAGGACTTAATTATATATTTTTATACATCACTGATAAAAGATTTGTCTATGCTCCTTACAGGTCTTCACAGTTATTTCATTGCTTTGGAACGAAAGATTAAAATACCCTTCATCTTCTCCATGGCAGCATTCATTTGTGATCAGTAATAATCTGAAGCAGTTCTGAGAAAATCATGCAGAATAGTCTTAATCATGACTTGTAATTGTCTCCAACATGCTGTCATATTGCATTCCAGAAATTAAATTAGAACAGAAAAATACTGTTCACAGAGTTGTTCATATGAGACAAGAAATGGGATTTCCTTTTAAGAAGGTTGGTACAACACAACTTTTTACAGTGTAATTTGATAGTGTTGCCAAGGTTGGAGATACACAATACTCTATTAAAAAGAATACTGTAGGACGATGTTTTGAAACAAAAGTATAATGCATTTTAAATCTACTGCTTTAGAAATCTTCTGCCTAGAGGGGAATGTGGAAGTCTTGAAAGGTCAAGAGAGTTTAATTCAAGATCTGTTCAGATGCTGTGCAAGACTCGTCTGTTCTTATTCCTTGATGCATTTAGCACTGTAGTACTTGCAGTATATTATTAATAAATTCTATAAAATAAAAAAACAGAGGAGAAAAGCTATTAAAACATTTATGCCACATGAAACTGACACATTAAGTAGATAGAAGTATCAGAGTTCTGCTTACAGTGATTTTTTAAGTTTATTTCACCGGAAGAACTCTAAGAGAAATCTTCTAGCAAGTAGTCCTGTAGTTAAATCAAAGTGTTCTGGTAGCTTCATTTAATCTGATTTCCAGTATTTTTTGGAACATTGGAATATTTACCAGTCTGTAGCTTTCAACATGCTATTTAGAGATTAGAAATAGAAATGTCACCCAAGTATCTGATATGCACAATACTGTATTTTGAAATTTGTAATAGATAATGCTTAAACCACATAGTCTTCAAAGTATATTTAGATATACTCTATTCAGTTTTACTAATTCTTTGTTAAGATTTGAGCCAAAATTCACGGGAGAAAACCTTGGTGTGTGTTGTTGCCAGGTAACTGCTTTGGACATTTTGGTTTTCTCATGTCTATTAAGGACTTGATTCTCTTGTTGTGTAGTTGTTTCCACCTGAGCGAAGCAGGTAACAACTGCTGTCACTCTTACTAGTAAGTACTTTGCACAATAGGCACACAGCAGAGAGCAGGAATATACTACTGGTATGAGGTCTGTTGATTTAAGTGAAACCACTCCTGGAGTAAGCTACTATTGGCTATGGCTAAAGGTGTGATTCGCATGGCAAGGTTTTGGTAGTGTGAGGGCTACAGGTGTGACTTCTGTGAAAAGCTGCTAGAAGTCTCCCTATCTCTGACAAAACCAATGCCAGCTGGCTCCAGAATGGATCAGCTGCTGGTCAAGGCTGAGCCCATCAATGATGGTGGCAGAGCCTCTGGGATAACATGTATAAGAAGGGGAAAATAAATGTGTTTTGCCCGTGACAGTAACTGCTGAATGTTTTCTCCCTGTCCTTACCTCGAGCTGTGAGTCTTTCATTCTATTTCCTGTGAACTGCCCAGCTGAGGAGGGGAATGATAGAGCAGCTTTGCTGGGCTCCCAGCCTCCAGACAGGGTCAACCCACCACAAATCAAAACATAGTTCACTCTGACTTCATGTTTCTTTCTGTACAGGTTTACAGTTACTTTGAAACATAAGAGCAGTGTATATCAGCCTAAGTCTATAAGCAAGTCTTGACTACGTTTTTAAAAATAGTATTACTAAAGAAGGCATAATCCATCACAAGAATGTATTTTCTATTTTCCCTTCAAAGACTCTTTGACCCAGTTTTATAGCCTTTACTCATAACCTTAAAGAGACCTTTGCCTTCATAAGGAATGAAGAATCAGAGATACTTATTTATTTTGGTCCAGCAAATGATTATACAATATCTTGTAAATAACAGGTTCCAAACTTTGACTTGGAAAGTTGGTATCTGAATAAAATTGTGGATCTTCTGCTTGCCTAGAAAAGAAAAAATACTGTACATTAGCTAGACAACTATTTTACTAGCAATGTAGTAAAAAAAATTACTGCTTTATATTTCATATCTATGAATTCTAAGTTATCTTTAAAAGCATCTACAATTTAGCAGTCATAAGATTTATCTCATTGTGTGGTAATAAAACAAAAAGTTCACCTGAGGTAATGGCTACTTGCCCTGTTTTTGTCGAGGACAGTGCTTATCTGAACATCTCTTTTCAAGGAAGATTACTTTTAAAGGGTGGGGTTACCTATGATTTTGGGCACACAGAAACATGAAGTTCTAATACAAAGAAGAGTAAAGAATAAATATCAGCTGTATCAGAGTACAACCAATGCTTACTTGTTTAAAAGTACTAACTCTTCTATGTGAAAAAAGGGTGAAACATATCAAACTCAAGACCTTTTAAAGTTTTAAGAAAGATAACTTGAAAAGGAGTATTTGATTATATAAATGAAGAGCATATTACAGTTCTTATATGGGGGAAAAAACCAAAAAGATTAGGACACCATTAACATCTGGCTCCACATTTTTGTTGGATTTAATTTTCTTCCAGTAAAAAATTTTTGAGAAGCAAGGAGATGAAGTCAGTTTATGATAAAGGCTGTAAGAGAATGACAGTGAGTTGTAATTCATTAGGATTATAAAAACCCTTCAGGCTTGCAACTGGATGATTCTGTAACCAAGAAGTACTTTTGCCTGAATACTTTCTTCTCAACAGCTCATATGGTGTGAAAGAGAGAGGCATTTTTCTGGTCACCTTTGGAGACTTTTAGGAGAAATGCTGAAGCAAAGCTCATTCCAAACATTTGAGACTGTCTAGGAGCTCATTTGCTCATTTTATGTCTTTCCAGCCACCCGATGCCCTGATAAGTTTTCAGTAACATTATTCCTTACAGTTTTCACTGCAGCCATGGGTCAGGAATCTTTACTACCTGCAAACTTCATAAGATCAGAACAAAAAAATTCTGTCTTCTTTTTTTCCACCTTAAAGACATAAACATAATATACACACTTCTTAGTGGGGCCCGTTTTCATGGAAGGTTTTGACTATCAAACCTCACCAATTATAAAAACTTTAAAAAAACTCAGAAGTTTGAAATGAAAAAGGAAAGGCGCATACTTCCTAAATTTGATGAAATAAAGAAAGAAACAAATATATTTTTAAAAAGAGACCTATATTACAGGCCTGTAAATTCTTGTGTTTAGAATTAAATCTGTGCACTATTATCAGTTGCACTGAAATCCTTGATGTTATCTAAGTTCATAATAAAGACCTGAGTTGTAATATCAGTTAAAGAAAGTTGGAAGCAGGGAGTTTGAACAAGAACTACTGGCCAAGTCATGTAAAAAATCTATGAAATATATTGGTTAATTAATGGGGTTGGTATATAAGTAATTATTTTCTTGTTACTGTGGAAATAATAATAAAAGGAAACATTTTAAAATGGACTAAAAGCCTTCAAGATTTTCTCACGCTGATTATTATAATTTGATGTTTATATTTATATTTACTAATAAAGATAGATATATAAATGAGGAATCAAATTCTTCAAATCCTTTCTCATACCCTTCAGAATCAGGTTGCCTTATTCAAAAAAATTGTTACAAGTCTTAAATCTAAATAGCTGCTTATTTTCATATTTTTGCACACATTATAGGCAATGTTTCTTGTAATTGTCTATAAATGCAAAATATGCAAAATGCACAAACATGATAAAATACATTAAAATTACAGAAGTTATTGGTTTCTTCTCTATATATATATAAAAAAAAAGAGCATTCCACTACTCCCTACAATTATTATTAGAAAGTTGAATGAAAGCTGAATAAACATAGGAGTCAGGTGCGGATCTTTTAAGTAATCTGCATATAATATTGTTCTACATTGAGGCTTCTTGTGGAGAAATATAACCTATCACTAAGAAATCTTGTATGTCTACAAAGTGCACTCTAAAGCAGCATGGCCACATTAGCAAGAACATGCAGCAAAGCTAACAGTCTATTTCTAATCAGAACTAATTAACCTGTACTTCAGCAGTCAAATGTCCCTCTTCTGTAGCAGGCATTCAGAGGTATCCCTGTATTAGTGCAGGTAACCGAGGGAGCCAGCCAAGACAGCAGTTTTTGCAGCAGTATCTGGGTTCCCCTTCAGGAAATGAAATGGGCTTACAGGAATTTCATGAAGGTCAACAAGGGAAGTGCATGGTCTTGCACCTAGGGAAGAACAAGCTCATGCACCAATGTATGCTGGGAGCAACCCACCTGGGAAGCAGCTTGGCCAGAAAGGCCCTGGGGGTCCTGGCGGACACCAAGCTGAGCATAAGCCACCAATGTGCCCTTGCTGCAAAGGTGACTAAAGGTATCCTGGGCTGCAATAGACAAAGTTCTGCCAGCAGGTCAAGGGAGGTGATCCTTCCCCTATACCCAGCACTTGTGAGGCCACATCTGGAGTTCTGTGTCCAGTTCGGCACTCCTCCAAACATGAGAGACACGAACATGGTGGGTAAAATACAACAAAGAGCCATGGAGGTGATCAAGGGGCTGAAACATCTCTCCAATGAAGAAAGGCTGGGAAAGCTGGGACTGTTCAACTGGACAAGAGAAAGCTCACGGGGGATCTCAATGCTTATAACTACCTGAAGGGAGGGTGTAAAGAGGACAGAGACAGGGTCTTTTCAGTGGTGTCCAGTGGCAGGTCAAGGGGCAATGGGTAGACCCTGAATTCAGGTTCCCTCTGAATACCAGGAAATACTTTTTTTACTGTCATGATGACTGAGCACTGGTGCAGGTTGCCCTGAGAGGTTGTGAAGTCTTCCATCATGGAAATATATAAAAGATATTTGGAAATGGCTCTGAGCAATCAGCTCTCGGTGGCCCTGCTTGCAGCGTGGGGTTGGACCAGATGAAGCCCCTTCCAACCTAAACCAGCCTGATTTTGTGATTCTTTTAGGAAATGTCCTAATTTTCATACAAATGTATCATTTCAGAATTGAGCCCACTACATGCATTTGAACATATTAAACTGACTTCTGGTTTTTTCAGGTTTGCTTTTCCAGATTTGCAAAAGCTGTGGACTGTAGGTTTATGAAATTTATTATAAGTCAAAGACAAAAATTTGCCTGGATTTAAGGACAAGAATTAACTCCACTGTTGAAACTATCTAAGTTTTCACATGCTCTGAGAATTAAAATTCAAGCTTTAGTTTATGCTTTCATTATTTCTTTTTAAACATGGACTATTGCTTCAGCTAGCACAGCTCTTTGATGCAGAATGTTTTGCTATAGGCTAAGTGTAGTAATTTGCATCATACTTTCAAGCTCAAAATGTTTCCTTTTCATTATAATAAGGAATGTTTTTGTAATTTTAAAAATATATATCAAACATTTATTTTGTTGAATTTTTCACAAGAGTTATATAATTAGGGCAAGCAGGAATCAAAGATTTGAAAAAGATTTACTGCCTTTTTTTTTCAGATAAAACACTCAAACTCTTTTACTTCATTTCATAAGAATTTCCTGCAAAGATTTTTTCCCAATTTATTCCTCTTTCTCTGTTCTCTAGTACCCATTTATGTTCCATCTAATGCCACAAGACAAGTCGGTTTGATTATAAAGGTGAGATGTAATATAGATCTCAAATAGAAAATCTTTCTTCATCCAGGCCCTTTTCTAATGTAAAACTGAATAAAATGCCATGTTTGCTCATCAATAAAACTCACTATTATTATAACATAAATGACTAAATACAACACACATTTATTTGTAGTTACATCAGAAAGATAGAAAATAGCCTGATTCCATATAGGAATATGGAATATAATGTGGGGTCTTTATTATTTTTTAAATATTTTCCCACTTAGTATTTGTCTGTAGTAGGAAATCTATTCTGTTTCTGTTTTCTTCAATGTATAAAATCAAGCTATATTTCTGGGTCGCTGTCTTTCTTCTTTTTCCTCAAACTATCTTTCTTTTCCTTTTTACATCACCTTTCCCTGTCTGCAACTATCCAGTTTTTAAAATCATATGATTCTTTACCCTTCAGTAATTGAGAATGGCATGCAAAACACCCTCTGTCACTGTAGAAGGAAACAATCGAGCAAGGAAAGGGAAATATAACTATGGTATTACCTTCCTTCTTTGATTTCTGTAAAAAAAAAAAAAAAGAGCAAATATAAACACCTGCAAAACTGAACATGGAAAATTAAATATCCTTGCTTTTTATGTCTTTCTGTAGTGTTCTGAGGTGGGGAATAGGTCTGCACTATTAGATCTACAGCTGTTTCCTCCATTTCCTTCCAACGAGACTCTGTAACACAGTTTGTCTCATCCATTTAACATGGTAGCCAACTTCTGAATACTTGGCCTTTTCAGTCAAGCTGCTTCTAAATACAAGATTTACTTGGTTTTAAACATTTTCATAAGTAATGCCCAGTGCTGATACACATTTTAGATCTACTAACTGCAATATCTCTGCTTATGACTGCAGGGCCAGAGTTGTGGCATGTATAAAGCCTGAGCAATTGTGCTTTGCGACTGAATGGAGGGAAGAGTTGAAAAGGTGAAATTCTACCTCTAAATTAGGTTTAAAGTGTTAGTCTATAATACAGCAGTGCTTTCATCTGTTCAACCTTCTCACCCCTTCACATCCCCTGTTGTTAGTCTGGCATGTGAATTGTGCACAAAGCCTACTCTCCATTACATTACAGATCCCAAATTAAGTTCACATGACCTGAAGAGATGTGAGTCAGCTCTTTGCACCAAGCAATGAAGTTCAAGCCACCCATGTACAATCTAATTATTCAGGATGTACAGGGCAACTCATCAGAATAAGGACATCTGTTGAGAGTTGGATTTTACTGACCAGGGCTATTAGATTATGTCTCCAGGCTGAAATCTTTCTAAATAATAGAATGCCAAGGATATCTTGGGACCTACTTGTAACATCAGTAATCTTTTGATTAGTTTAGTCAGCTTTAGCATTGCTGTTTTTTTTGCATTCAGATTTTAATTTAAACCACTACATATGTTCTATATGTTCCATTTTTTAACATGCTAATTACTCTTAAGGACATGCTGGACACTGGAAAAAAGTACAGAAATACAAATAATAATTAGTGCACGTACATGTATGGAACAGCTTGTATAAACGGCAAGAAACATACTATTCCCAGCATTTCAGTGCTGATTTGGACATTAAAAATAAAGTTGACCTGATTTTCACAGAAGATTTTACAAGGAGATGACTATTTTTAAAAGCCAATATGACAAATAAGATGTGCTAGAAGCATAAATAAAACTGTTTTTCACACATCAATAAAGCAAAATAAAACACAAACCTTGCCTATTAACACTGGTCAGCAGCAAGAGTGGAAATTCTTGTACTAGAACTTTTCTGTTTTGCCAGTGTATTCCACAGGCACCTCAAAAATTTGTGCATGAGAAATGAACCCACCACCGCTTTAGTTTCCCAGCTACTGAGGTTTTTGAGGACCATAAGGAAGGAACTCTAGCCACAGAATGCTGATAGTACCAGCAGAAGAGAGAATAAATAATTTCTTCTGTTTACAAAAACCAGTGCAAAGCCACCTTCTTGCACAGGTGAATGGGATTTAAAAGTCAGACTATCTATTTAAGAACTGATCTAAAAGAAAAAATATGTATAATGGACTAGGAAGGAAAGTAACTTCTTAGTATATTTCATGTTGACTTTTTTTCTCCTTAATTTTAATTATTTTAAATTGATGATATGTCTTTTTAAAGACCTGTAGCCTAAAGAATATGAATTAACTAAACTTTAGAGGTATTGCAGTAATGAGAGCAATAGAAATCATAAAAATGGTTTCTAAACTCCCAGGAAACATATTTAATTTCTACTGTTTTCTAATTGCAATTAGCAAATTTGTCTGCTCAGGCCTACACTATTAATTCATATGAATAATCCTTGGACTGTTCACTTGAAACACTGCCTGAATTTCCTTTGAGTGAAGAGTAGGTTAATTTAGAATCATTCAATAATTCCTCAACTGACTAAGTTGGTTGTTCATATTTTAATGTCCATAGATCACTAATTTCCACTGACATCTTACAAGCTACAGTACACTTGTCACTGAGCCAACACAATAACCCTCTTGAAGACATCCAAGATATATTCTGTAGCCAGAAAATTCCTATCAGTAATTCATACCTAGAGTTTATGTACCATGAAAATGAATACAACTTCAGATGAAATCAAATGTTAAGCCATCTGCAGAAAAGATACATAATTTCAATGTTTCTATTGTTATTCACCAAAATAAAATATGTACTCAATGACAAATGTGCAAACTTTGAAAATATTTTAGGATAACAATTTGATTTTTTTTTCTTTTCATAGTCTTTAAGAAGGAAATGAAAGTCTCTGTTGACTGGAGAAAGGCAAATGTGACAGCCTTCTTCAAAAAGGGCCAGAAGGTTAACCCCAGAAACTTAAGGATGGTCAGCCTCATTTCAGTTCCTGAGAAAATCATGGATTGAGTCCTCTTGGAGGACATTTCTGGGCACATGAAATTAAACAGGTGATTGGAAGTCACCAGCATGGACTTACCAAGAGTAAATTGTCCTGAACCACACTGGTTGTCCTTAACGATAGAATGACTACATTCATGGATACAATGACAGTAGTGCATGCTATTTTTCTAGACTTCAGCAAGGTTTTGACATCACCATCTGTCATGGTTTAACTCCAGCCATCCGTGACAATTGAAGTTGAGATGCTACAGTGTGCGTGGCTAGACAACCAGATGGATGTTTAGAGGATGGGGCTCAGAAGGTGCTTAATGGGTCATACTTTACCTGGATGCCTTTGACAAGTGGACTACCACAGGGCTTTGCACCAGGACCTTTCTATCTACCAATGATGAGCAGAATATGGCAGAGCACACTCTTATCAACTTTACAGATGATCCCAAATTAGGGGTACCAGTCAATACACTCAAGGGCAGGACTCCAAACAGACTGAAAAAATTGTCCACCAGCAACATTATGAAAACCAGCGGAGGCAAATGACAAACTCTCCAATACCCAATAAATTATTCCCATTTCAGGGAAAAACAACCCCTGCAACACCACCGTCTGGGGATGGAGAGGTTATGAAGCCACTCTGCAGGATATCTTGTAGATAAGAGGGAATGGCTTGACACCCACTACACAGCACATGTCAGATGACATCTAGATACTGCATGTAGTTTTTCTCATGTTTTTTGTGACAGGAAAGACAAGAACAAACAAGAATGATCTCAGCAGAAGCCCTCCAAGGTGGTGGGAGCTTGAGCACTTGCTCTGTAAGAAGAGACTGGGGAACCTGAGTTGGGTCAGCCTCGAGTAGGGGTGGCTTCAGTGCACCTAACAGATCCCACAGCTGGTGATGGGTTCATCAAGAAGATGGAGCCAGGCTCCTCACAGTTCAGTGTGGGGCGGAACAACAGGTGGACATTGGGACAAAACAGTTTCAGACATGATATAAGGAGAAACTTTTTCCTAGTGAGGACAGTGAGATAGTGGAGCAGGTTGCTCTGAAAGCTGTGCTATCTGTGTCCTTGGAGGAATTAAAGTCACAGCTGGACCAAGCCATGAACAACCTGGTCTGCCCCCTTAACTGGCCTAGAGATCTCCTGAGGTCCTTGCAAGCCTCATTTATCAGTTGGGACCACAGAAAAAAAAAAAAAAAAAAAAAAAAAAAAAAAAAAAAGAAGATATGCATTGGAATAATTCTGTGATCCTGTATTGTGAGATAAAGAAAAATGACACAGGGAACCACAGAGTCACTGGAGGTTAAAGACAGAATAAATAAGACTTGAAATAGGGTAAACGACATGCATAAATGGTTATTTTCATGGCATTAGAGAGAGAGAGAGAAATGAATACAGATAATTACATTTAGAATTTTGCAATATATATGAAGTACTCAGCACTCACCCAAAGAAATACTGCATATTTTCTAGTGTAAAATGTGCTCTGTGATTGCAGAAAATTATCCTCCTTTCAATTTCAGTTCAAAGTTATGCATTGTACTCCCATATGGAGATGTGCCCGGTGTTGAAGGCGTTGTAAGTGTATATGATTTCTAAATAATATTATTCTGTTTTATCTGGCACAGGTGCTGAACTTTAATTGTTTTTTCTCTGTCCTTTTAGTTATCTATTTTTTATAACCAAAATCTCAGCTACATGACTGTCTGAAGACCAGTAGACCACAACAGATTTGTTTCTTTCAAAAAACAGTAGTTTATTGCATAATAACCTGTGCCATTTTAGCATGGAGGAGAAAATAGCTTGGCAGGATACCGAAATTGATTGATACTGGAAAGATTTTTGGGTTTTCTTGTGAACAGTTGGATTGGTAACACAGACAGATGGATTGTTACTGCAAAGAGTTGGTGTGTTGCTAGGGAGAGTTGGAATGGTATGCCAGACAGGTGTCAAATTTGTGAACTGGTGTTCAGAATAGAAGTTGCATTATCTACATACACACATATATATATATGGACAATGGACATGTAAAGAAATATATGTCCATTGCTAACTTAACTCTCAGCACTGTAATCACACCCACTTTTTCACTACATCCAAAATGTAAAGGGATTACTAAAGGCACCTTTTGAGAAAAAGCAGGACAGGCAGAATTCAGAAGATGACAATGCATGTGCAGACCAGGAACTGCACCAATTCCAGTATGTACTGAAATCCCACTCAACTCTTAGCACAATGTCTTAATTATCATTTTAGGTACTATAGCTCTCATGCTGCATGTTAATTGACTTCACTATGATAGAGCTTCATAACCAAGGCAAAAAAACTGATTATTGTATTTTATGTAGCACAACAAAAGGCAAATTTTGGTTGAGCGTGGTGATTTTTCTATGATAATAAGCAATAAAACCTAATCTTAAAACATCTTCTACCCACCCTTCCCAGGCTCAACTTTGCTCCCCATTTCTCTGTCTTCTCACCGCAAGCAGCACAGGGGGATGGGGAATGGGGGTTGTTGTCAGTTCATCACACATTATTTCTGCTCCTCCTTCACCCCTGCTGCATTGTGGGGGTCCCACCCACGGGACACAGTGAACTTTTTTTCTCCATGAACTTCTCTAACGTGAGTTCTTCACATGGGTTGAAACTCTTCATGAATTGCTCCAGTGTGGGTCCCTCCCACGGGGTGCAGTCTTTCAGGAGCAGCCTGCTCCAGTGTGGGTCCCACACAGTGTCACAAGTCCTGCCAGGAGCCTGCTCCAGTGTGGGCTTCCAAGGGAGTCACAGCCTCCTTTGGGTGCATCCACCTGCTGTGGTGTGGGGTCTTCTCTGGGCTGCAGGTGGGTCTCTACTCCCCCATGACCCTCCACGGCTGCAGGGCACAGCTGGCCTTACCATGGTCTGTAGCATGGGCTGTTTCTCTCACATATTCTCACTCCTCTCTCCTGGATGCTGTTGTGCAGCAGTTTTCTCCCACTTCATAAATATGTTATCCCAGGGGCGCTACCACAGTCACTGATGGGCTCAGCCTTAACCAGCAGCAGGTCCTTCTTGGAGCCGGCTGGCATTGACACTATCGGACACAGGGGAAGCTTCTGGCATCTTCACACAGAAGCCACCCCTCTAGGTCCCCCACTGCCAAAACCTTGCCATGCAAACCCAATACATCAGTTTCTAAAAAACTGTTCATTTAAAAAAAAATCTGTTTAAAAGCCACACTTACTTTTTTTTTTTCTAGCCAACTATAACACTGTCTAAACAAAGAATAATCCAGTGAGTGTATGTGTAACTAAACATCCCTCAAAACTACAGCTAGGTTATGCCGTTATAACTCTAGTGTTCAGCAACTATCCCCTCACAAAATACAGATGTTGATTTCTGTGTAAAAAGATCCACATAATGATACACTGTCCTAGATGATGTACTTTTACAGAAAAAAATGTCTTCTACTCTTCTAAGTTTACAGAATATGTTGAATTTTCAGACACTATTCCTGCTTTTTATTTAAAAGCTTCTTGGGTTTTTTTAGTATTCTTTATCTTAGATTGTAGTGCTAGATATCACATTAAGCCACAAGAATAAGACAATCTAGAGTATTTGTTAGGTTATTATACTATACTATCTTCCCTGCCCTTGACTGACTTTACAGAAAACCTATAAATTCACAATTAAGTATAATGGACCCTAACATTTTAGACTATCCTGTGTACTCAGCCTTAAAAATAGCAGCAAATGCATCAGTTGCACTGAAAAAAAAAAAAACCCAAAACCAAACAACCAACAAAATTTGCATTTGTAGATTTTTCATGTAATTCATTTTTTTCTCTATGTAGTGACAAAATCATGAGAACAGAATAGCACCTGTTCATTCTAGAAAGAGATATGATACTCTATATATATATACACACACACACACACATTTATATACACCATGAAGTAACAACAGTAGGAAATAATAGCCCCATTTTTCTCTTGATAGTATTGGATCATTTTGTGTAAAGTATTTGAGCTAATGTTAATTTATGAAAGTAATCAATACTGAAAGAAACTGTCCAGAAGTACCCAAAGGCTCTGAGGTACAAATTTCTGATTATTTCATAGATTTTTTGAGTTTCTTTTTAGAAATTTCATCAAATATGAGATGTGTAGTTTTAAACCATTTAAACAGTTACTGTCTTTGTTGTTAAAAAGTGAAAATACTGATGCCCAAATTATGCCATTTCTTGCAGCTGTTGAGAAAGGGATCTGCAGATCTTGGATTTGGACCAAAGAAAAAAAAATCCTTCTAAGAACAGATCCAAAAATTTGTTCCTTCTTATTTGGCTACCCTTTAAAGACAGTGAACAAAGGCACTGTACAGAAGAAAATAGATGGAAGAATACTCTCAGAAATTATTTACTCAGTTTCTAGTGGGTTCCCATCTGCCCTAAGTTCTTTTACCTTGTTACAACAAACAGGGAACAGAACAGAAAATCGAAACCAAAAGCCCTCACAAAGTTGATTATGAAAACTGCCACCAAATGAGTCAGTCATTTCTATTCGTCTAACCAAAATCAAATTTGTTATTGTCAGTGCTTCCCAATCTGTGCTACACAGGCTGAACTTCTTGAGATTTCAGTTATTTTCAGTTTTCTCATGGCCACAGATTTCTGTTCCACTTTTTCCTTTTTCCTTTTTTTTTTGCTAGGAGCTATTTCAGTAATTATGCCTATCAGGTTCAGTTTTCCTAGTGACTCAGGAGGGTCAAAGCCTTAGCTATGGACAAGAAGAAAAAAATGTGTGTTGGTATGAATACACTAGAATACCACAACAATTACATCTAATTTTGCTGCTTGTGTTCTGTGTGATTATGAGAAGCTGGCACTTAACTAAGTTGCAGTATGAGCTACTCACAGATCCGAATCTTCTGTTGCTTAAATAAGAGCTGCTGCTGAAAGTAGGTCATACAGGAATTAATATGGGTCTGGAAATTTGTTATTTTTGAACAATAGACATTAAGCGATACTTCTCTTATGACAGAACTGGTTCTGACATTGCTGAAATATTGTTTCACTGACTAACCCTTTCTCATTTGCATGCCAGCATTTATGGTGATACCATATGAAATACTGTAAGAAACAGCTCTTCCTGTAGTGTGTTGATGACTAAGGGACTGGAGCATCTGGCATATAAGGAGAGGCTGAAAGAGCTGGGACTGCTTAGCATGGAGAAGAGACGGCTCAGGAGGATCTTATCCATGTGTATAAATACCCTGCTGGGACAGTAAGGAAGACAGAGCCAGGCTCTCCTTATCGGTTCTCAGCAACAGGGTGAGAAGCAATGGGCACAAACTGAAACACAGGAAATTCTATATAAGAAAACACTTATCTAATGTGGGTGAACACCGGTACAGTTTGCCCAGGGATGTTGTGGACCTTCCATCCTTGCTGATAGTCAGAACGTGGCTGGACACAGCACTGAGCAAGCTGCCCTGTCTGACCTGCTCTAAGCATAAAGTTGGACTAGAAGAGCTCAAGGCATGCCTCCAGCCTCAGCCATCCTGTGAGCCTGTGTGCAATTCTGCTTTCAGGGTGTAAGACAGAGAAGGGAAACTTGTCCTAGCTGTAAGCCAAACTGACATTTCAACCGTCTTTTGCTGAGTGGCCTTAAAAAGCCATTTTACTAACATCCTGTAACTTTGTAGAACAACAACAAAATGTGTCTGTTCAACCAGCTGAATTACACTATGTTATTCCCCACAAGTAGGTTAAAAATAAGCATGGAGCTACTGCAAGCTGGTTTAGAGTTTCAGAAGCACACTTATAAGTTAAAATTACATTGGTCATTGATTTTTAACAGAAAATGACTATTTAACTCTGTTAGGCAATTAAAGGAAAAGTTTATCTCCCAAACTCTGCTAGACAGAACAATGTTCTAAATGCCCTCTTAATTGCAAACCTTGGTTATGAATATCACAGTATTTTATTTCAGTTGTTTCAAGAGATGAATACTCAGTATAGTATATAATGCCTGAAGTGTTTTGACCAGGAAAAAGACTAAAACTTGCAATATAGGCAGTGCATTTTCTAAGAGCTATGCAATTTCATGTCAGAAGTTTGGAGAGGCCAGGAAAGAAATGGGGCACGGGTAGAGAAAAGCAACCCACATTCAAGAGCAGAAGGGAAGAAATACAGTGTCTGTACAGAACTGCAGCAGAATAAGGACCATATGTACAATCTATGACTCAACCATTTCCCCATTCCTGAAGAGTGGAACTAAGCTAATGTGACACAAATTTTGTGCTAGACAAAGTACTACTATATACTACTACCCCATGGAGCCTTAGACCAATAGTCTGTCTCAGGATTATCCTGGATAGCACATCATTTTGAGAACAATAGTGTTATTAGCAACATGATAACATACTGTTCCCCTGATACAATGTCTTTTCAGGAATGGAGATATTGTTACCCTTTCAAGTATATTCCTGTTCCATTTTAAAATTTCTGCCTGATGTAAGGACTATTTTTTGACAGGAGTAAACTTAAATTGTGTGTTTCACATATAGGATTGGCTTTTTGTAAAGCAGCTATTTGTAACCTCAGCTGTGTTTCTAATGGCAAAGCTATGTGGAGCTGGCTGCAAATGACATTAAATTTTTCATTTATCCTGACAATATTTTAAAGGCTGCATTTGACATGAATCATCTGAATTTGTATTTGAGATATTTCGTTTTCATCACAACTTTTTACAGGAATAGATGACAATGTCACCAGTCTTAGTATCTTCCTGGAAACAACATTATTTAGCATTTCTGGTTTGACAGCCTTGTTTTTCACTTCAGTCAAATTAGGTATTACATTTAGCAATTATCCCTATTAAAAGTTATATTCAGATCAGGTACATATGATGAAACTGGATAAAGTCACCTGTAAAGACACAAGGCACACATTGTTATTAAACTCAAAATTTACATAGAGTAGCTGAACAGTACATAAAAATGCATATCATCCAAAAGAGCAATTTATACTGCTTAGAAGTACCAAACAGCTGCTTAGCTAAAAGCTTAACGGAAAGCCCTCTGAAACAAATGCAAAGATTTTCAGTGATTTTCACTTCTTCTTGGATCAGGCCCAAAAATGCAGAATTTTAGCTGAGAGAGACCAAGCATTCATTAAACTGGCTATTATTTTATCAGGGAAAAGAAGATAACCAATGGAAAAAAGCTCGTTAATAAGGAAAAAGAAAACAAAGACTTGTCAGGGTGTATGAAGCTTTGTCTGTTTTCTTTGTAATCATACTTTATACCACATGTAGCAAATAAAATCAGTTAATGTAATTATTTAATGCTATAGGTTAAATCACTCATACAAAACTTTTCAGCAAACAATAATTTCACTTATAACATTCGGTGACTATGAGCTTTTACAACATTACAGGGGGAAAAAAGGTGACTGAAATAATACTATTTTATGAAAGAGATATCTTCTTTTTACTTTTTTCATAAATTAATTAATTTATCACTTAAAAAATAACTTCTCTGTACCAAAAATGGAACTGAATATTTTTTAATTTATAAACTTAATGAGGAGAAAGGAAAGAACATTTGAGCTATGGTTGCAATATTAGCACTTTTAGTTTGTGTCTTTCACCACACAGTCACATACACTGACACATAATTTTTCAAATACAAACTGTATCCTCAAAAGAAGCTATGAAAATTCTGCTCTTGTTTATACTTAATGTTACTTGTTCAGTAAATTAATGATAGCAAAAATGAACAGTTTAAAAAAAAGTGTTTTTTAAAAGAAAAAATATATACACCATTATTACTACTATTCAGAAGATTTCACAGCTCTCCAAATTCTTATCTCTGCTTGATCTTTGACTTGGCTCATCTGTAAGTTCTTTCAAGTTCATTGTCCTGTTATGGTTATGTCCAGAGTATAATCTTCTACATGGAGCTATTCAAAGTTGGGATGAACTGAGCGCTAGCTTAGATAGCAAAAACAGTCAAGTCATGACACTCAATCCCTGCTAAGAACAAAGAAAATCTGAGTGTGAAGCTTCAGGCTGCCATATAGCTGGACTGTTTTTTGCTAAGAATGTTGTTTAAAATGAGCATGTGTCTCTCTGAGCAGCAGCTAACTACATGCATTCTTTCACTAAAAACTTGCTTACATGGCAGGCAGCAATCACCATACTACGGAAAGGCTCAGAAATGGGGGACACTCTTCCCTGCCTTACCTTGGGTTCTCCTTTCAACAGAGGGTGAAGAGACAGCTCCATGATTGTGTCTCTCTTTGCAAACACAACTGCTCGCAGAAAGTCATCAGCTCATGCTCCATTGGTCACTAGCAAAAGCATTATGCTTTATATATGATGTTCCTTAGTGTACCTCTCCACTTTTTTTCAACCAGTCTGAATCATTTGTTCTTCTATTGAGAATTATGTGGATTTAAATAGTAGTAAAAGATCAAAGACAATTTTTTTTTTTTTCCCCCAGAGATAGCTGTGTTCCAAGAAACACGTGAAAAAGTTAGAATTTCTATAAGAAGTCAAAGATTCACTTCACTGTATCGCAGTGGTCATGGTAGTAATTTGTGACAGGTCCTGGTTGGATTCTGTCTGAACTAATTTCCAGA
This sequence comes from Eurypyga helias, assembly GCF_000690775.1. Classification (NCBI taxonomy): domain Eukaryota; kingdom Metazoa; phylum Chordata; class Aves; order Eurypygiformes; family Eurypygidae; genus Eurypyga; species Eurypyga helias. The sequence goes on from NW_010268767.1 coordinate 104,930, forward strand.
AACAGTCTTTTTTAAAGTAAAATATTTTGAAATATGTTTGTTTCGTCACAAAAGATTTTACTTGAAATAAATCCACTTGCACATGATAATAAAGCTATCTCCCAAGTATCATTCATTGTAATTTAAAAATTGCTTTCAGCAAGAAATAACACATAATGATACAGCTTTTTCAGAAAGATGGTTGTCTTTTCTCTGTATGTTAAGCGAGAATACGTTTGTCAGTATCTTTTAAAGAATTATTAAAAAAATCTGTAGACCACTGATATAAAGCAGTATGAAAATGAAAAAGACACAGTAGTACCTCCTCTATTATCCATGCACTTACATAGTGAGTGAGCTTTCTTTTCCTGAAGATGAAGAGTAGGACACTACCCTCTCCTTTAGTGTACACAGACCGCAATATGTAGACAAAATGTTGAAGTGACAGTAAATAAACCATTGTATAATCTGTGACAGAAAACATGGCTGATAACTATGTTTGAATACATTATTAAAAGTGCCTGCAACTAAGCCATTGAACCTGTCATAGGAAACACGACCAACAACCAATTTGGAATGCATTATTAAACCACCCTGTTTTACCAGTTTTAATATTATCCCAAGTTTACTAACATGAGCAAGTTTGAAGTGGCAAGTTAAGAAGAGGTTTTGCAGTACATTAACTATTCACTGTGTTATTACCTGTATGCAGGGTCTTGTTCTCAGCATTGTAAGTGCAACAGGGATGCCACTTTTTTCTTTGGATAACAGGTGTGGACTGGGGAAAGTCCTAGGCCAGTTTTAGGTTATCCCCTATATGGTCCTATAGCCATGCCATTGTTGGGGGGGGGAAGTCAACAACACAATCACACAAAACAAGGAAGCAAAGCCAATAAAATTCTTAACTTATAGGTTGTTCTCTCACTGTGGGACTGTTTGTATATATTCATGAGACAACTTAGTAGCATGTCTACATGGACCACCTGGACCATCACGATTATAAGACATAACTTTTCTTGTGATATTCTGACATGAGGCACATGCAGCCTTTATTCTTCAAAGCCAGAACAACCATCCTTCTGCAGATGAGATTGTCATTCCAAAAAAAGAAGAAGAAAATAAAAAAACCCGTTCCCACCAAAACCAGTCTTTTTTTGTTAACAGTTTTTAAACAGCTTTCAAGGGAGACAATATCTATATGCTTGAGATATTGAACTGGTTCCAGTGTGATGTAATTGTCAGTCTTAATGTCCAGTCACAATTAAGTGGATGGCATCAGCCTGCAGGCAGTTCAATAACTAATTTAACTTCCAACTTTATATCTCTAATGATGTATCAATCGCATTGCATTTAACTTCAGAGGCTGCAAAGTTTTTCCACAGCCTTGATATGCATGAAATTCATTTAAAGATCTTTCTATTTTACTACAGATAGGCTAAGGAAAGTAAAGGAAAAAGCAGCGTGACCCACAAAGTTCAGATGCAAACTTCTCCAACATGCCAATGATTGCAGTGAAGGTTTTTGTCTCTCTCATTAACTTGTTATTCTAGACCATCATGATGATCAGAAACAGAATGCTTGAGCAAACCAATTACTCTTGATCTATTGGATTTATTGAAAATACCACAAAAATTTGAAAATTTTGCTTGAAAGTGTTATGTAAATTTAAAGAAGTAATTTATTCATAATAGTCTTAAATATTCCCAATGTGGGGAAACAAAAAAAAAAAATCCAAAACTTTTTTTCAGTTTCAAACTCTGTCTGTTGCTGTCAAAACTCTAATAATTTCAAATAGGAGGAAACTGAGAAACCAGTCATAAGTATCAAAGATCTCAGTATACAGACTTTTCCAAAAACATAAACCTCTTCAAAATGCAAGGACTTATTCCAGCAGTTTCTGTTAATCAGTACACTCTTTAAAGTAGTGTAAGCTAAAGGCAAGCCTCCAGACCCTTGTAATAAAGGTAGATATTATCCTTAAATGCTTAAATAAAGTAATTAATGAAGGTAGGAAAGCAATATGTGTGCAAATGAGAAAGGAAAATGCACTCAAAACTGTATGAATGAACATCTTTCGTTTTAAACAAAGCTCATGAAGTAAGGTACTGCTTATTTCTCCCTCATTTGGAATGTACTACCAGCTCATGAACAAGACAGCAGCTTATTTATTTCAACTCCTATTATTTATAGTCCCTCCTCTGTTATGAAGAGCACTGTGTTTAAGACACAATATATAATATTTTCTTATTTAATACACATTTTCTTGGACTGATTCCTAGGAGCAGACTGGAGAGACAAGGCTGTCAGTTTCAAAATGCCACATGTAATTTAACAAATGGGTAGTTGTTTGGGATGCTGGCAACTAGCCAGCGAACATTGTGCATATTTGCATTTGGCGCAGGGGCAGGAGGTAATGAACAGCAGATTTTGAGACTATAGGAATGGTTTTTAATATTTAATGTTTTGTGAATGTCCTAGAATATGTTTATTGTTGGTGGAGTGGGTTTAGTTTGCCTAGTGGGGTTCATGGATTTTTATAGTTAATTAGTAAAAACCTTTATATCACTGTAGAGAGAGTTAAATTCATCAGAGTTGTGCATTTTTTTTTCCCCAGAATGTTCATGTACATTCATTTATGGTATCTTTTCTCCCTCAATTTCAAGGCTGGATTCCCAAAGCTAGAAGGAAACACTGTCCTGGAAAATTGCATAAGGAAGAGAGTCTTTTTGCCTCAGTTGCCAGTGACCTCTCCCAAACACGAAGACTCCATAGGTTTTCTAAAATAAATTGTATTTACAAAAACTAACATATTTTCTTAAGTGTCACCTTTACATAAGTAAGGTCTGTTTTAGACTCTGAATTGAGGTTGCTTTTAATTTGGCTTTATTTTGTTTACAAAAGTGATTAACAGGAACTACAGCACCTGGGTTAAAAGACCTTTTTACTTAGAGAAACTATTATAGCAATATGATTTTTTGAGTCATGACAATCATGTACTAAAATAAAGCCAGATAAGATTTGATATGAAAAAAATTGTAAAAGCACAGTCCAAATGTAAGCTGCATAAATTACTTATCATTTTGCCTCTTCTCTGAAATGCAACCATCCAAATTCATGTGAATAATATTTTATATTTTAACACACAACTATATATATTTTGAATATACAGACACAAGAATCAATGAGGAAAAGTTCATTTCTTGAAATACAAATGTAATCTATGAAATCTTTGGGGTTTATCTCAGCATTTTTATCTTCAGTGATGGTAAAAATAAATGAAGTTCAGAAAGAGATTTAAGAAAATATTAAAGACCACCGTTTTGGTGGGTTTACTTAATTAAACCATTTTAATTTTTTGCAAATTAGGACCTTTTGCATTATACTCTGCAGTTCCTGAGGTGATTCTATACTTCTGCCTACTGTGCAGTGAAGAGATACTGAGACCAGCTGCAGAAAAATCAGCTCACTTGTAGCTTGGAACATTGTGCATATCATTTAACCTGCTTATCTGGCACACTCCTTTGCAAAGAACTTTGTGCAGACCCGCTAAATGCATTGCAGAAAGAATTATGATTTTTATGTGCATATATATATGTTTGTATCATGCCACTGGGGTTTTTATCTTGTTATACTGCATGTGCCAAATTACACTGCAGTAATTCCAGAGTTACGCTGGTGAGTTCAATAGAGGCAATCCAGATTTACAATGGGATGACTGATTGGAATCTCTGTAATGACTCCTTTCCCGTAAAGCTCTTAGTCTGAGGGAAGTTTCAATACTAACTTCTATTTAGATGGAAACTGAGAAAATATGATAAACACTGCCTTTATCTTCTCCTGTATATAGACCAAACATACAATAGTTTCCTCCAGAGAATTATTCCTTACAAAAAGAATTCTTGAACTATATTAATTCCCTCTGTCTTTTTCTGTTATTTACATGAATTCTCTCTCACTCATAGAGAGAAAGGAGGGTTATCTTATTTAACTAATTCTGTATCATATCCTTAAGCACATAAAAATACAAGATTTCTGGTAGAGGATGGGTTTTGTTAGCTGTGTTTGCTTTCTGGGGTGGAGGGTTAGGTAGTGGGGGAAAGGCCATGGAGAGAGGAATGAGATGTGAGAGAGACAACCAGGCAGACACTCAGATCAGTGGGGAAAGGCAGGGAGGAATTGGGCCATAGCCTGACGTGAAAGGTCAGGCTGTGCCCCTGCAGCCATGGAGGGTCATGGGGGGCAGAGACCCACCTGTAGCCCAGGGAGGACCCCATGCCAGAGCAGGGGGATGTGTCCAAAGAAGCCCGCAGGCTGCTCTTAAAGAGCTGCAATCCATGGAAGGGACCCTGGAAGAGACCCATGCCAGAGCACTTAGAGAAAAAACTGTAGCCGGTGGGAGGGACTCATACCAGAGAAGTTGGTGGAGGACTGTACCCCGTGGGAGGGACCCCACACTAGAGCAGGGGCAGATCATGAGGAGTCCTCCCCCTGAGGAGGAAGGAGCACCAGAGACCACCCTGGGATAAACTGACAGTGAAAGTTCAGTACGGCTGTAGGTAGTACGAGGCAGCCAGGAAGGGGATGGGGAAAAGATTTTTTTAAGATGTTTTGTTTTGTCTCCCATCATCTTACTCTGATTTTGGTTGGTGACTTATGTAATTAACTTTTCTTCTCCAAATTGAGTCTATTTTGCATGTGTCTATAATGGGCGAGTAATCCTCCCTGTCCTTCCTTGCCTCAGTCCACGAGCCTTTGCTTATATTTTCTCCTCCAAATAGGTGGAGTGAGAGAGTGAGCGAGAGGTCTGGTGGTCTTTTGTTGCTGGCTGGGCCTAAACTACGACAGTAGCCCACCCCTCTAAGTAGTAGTATACATAAACACAAAACAACTATTTCATCTTCATAAACTTGAAAGACATTTTAAGAAATTAACACCATGGTCACTTTTTTCTGGAACAGGTAATTAATTACAAATTCATATTGATTTGTGTTACTTAATATTCATGGAAACTCTTTTAATGTTTTCTGTTGGTAAATTAAGACTGTTATTGATCTTACCAAAGACAACACAAGTGCAATTAAACTTACACAGGTCTGTTTTGGGATGAAAATAAAGATATTTTAACTGGATATGTGTTCACACTAAACCAGATTTTATTATAATAGCAGCATAAATAATATATAAGATTTACGGATATGCATATCTAAAAAATCTAGTCATTTTGGGCACAGCAAATGGGCTACTGAAATTAAAGAAAACATTTTTAACTGTAAAAAGAAAAACTGTGTCATCTGCATGAATTCCCAGTGCATATTAATAAGCCAATGTCATCACTGCCTTGAGTTAATGGAGAATTGTAGTAAATATATTTTTGTTACTGAGGAAGAGTGGAAGATTCATTTCACTGCCTTGAACACTTACACTTCCTTATGTTGTTCACTTATTCTTCTTAATGGGGATTTAGAAAATGTCTTTTACCAAACCATTGGTTCAAGTCTGAGTAAACTCATTCTATTCGTCATGCTCTAAACCAAAGAATTCCAGTAATGATAACAATGCATAAAGAGATGTTGCTATATAACTTTTACATGCAAATGAGATACTGCATTATATGAGCAATCCAAATAGCAAGCCAGACAGTTATGATTATGGATCTCCGAAGACATGTCCCAGAATGTGAACCTTATCTGTGAACAGGCACACAAAACAGCATCTGCAAGAAATGTTTCTTACACTTAAAACCTGGTGCACATGAGGAAACTATCTAATCTGATTTCCTGCTGCACAGTATCTCAGAAATAGATGCTGAAGCTCAGTCACACAAACCCAGTGTTTACCTGAAGGTGTACAAATGAGATGCATGTGCCTCATCTAAAACAGTGCATTTATTCTATCAAGGTGATGACAGTAAGTATGACTGTTGAAGAGCAGGCTGATTCAGAGAAAATCTGCTGAAAGATTTCACCTTCTAAAACACATGTGCAAGTGTACCCTACTTTACCAAAAAACCAGGAAGGACAAGGGAGTTTTCGCCTCACTGAGACAAGGAGAGATTTTTGTAGTTAAGTACATGTTGATACAAAGAAGCATTTGAGCCATAAGACTAATGACCAGAAGACATCTCGGATGTTGAAGTGTTAAAACTAAACCTGGGGTGGAAGATTAAAATCTACCCTGGCTCCAGTCTTCCTCTTTCTGATAAATTAGTGTCTTCCAATTTCTTTACTAATCTATCAGATGGGAAATTGCTGTTAGAGACACGACAAATCCATTAGAGCCATCAAATATTCTGTAATGAATGCACTGTGTCTGTTAAATTCAGGCTCTTTCCCATCAACCACTTCACCGTGGGCTCTGCCCTTTTAATTTCATTTTGTGAAAACATTCAAGAGGCATTGTTTTCCTTCATATCCCTCCACAGGTTTCTGAATTCCTCTATGAAATGTGTAATGGGATGAATGTCCACATTGCTACTGTGTATCATCAGCAATACTCATTTACCTGTCAAACCCTGAACTTCATTTCTGTGTTCAGAAGTATCATTCTCTTGGCTGATATTTTCCCATTCCTTTCAAGGCAGCTAAGGTTGTTTATTTCTTTAAAACACAGCAGAAGTGGCTTTGCAGTTGTTCTTCTGTTTGAAATCCTATTGGTTATGTTGATCAGCCTCAATATCACAGGCTCATGCTTTTTATTTATATTCCTTTTCTGCCTGAGTGTTCAGACTCTGACCTTTGATTTAAAAGCAGGGAATAAGAAAAACATTCTAAACTCAGTTGAAGCTTGCATGCATACTACTTTGTGTGTGAAGACTGCTTTTCCTCTTTGGCCACAGCAACTTCTCAGGTTATGAGGTCCACCTGATCTAAGTTAGTCATTGTTTAAAAATTATTTTCTATAGTACAGAAATTTCTCCTCTGACAGGTTCTTATCAGATGGCTTTTCTGCAAATATATTTCTTGGCATTGGATAATGATTCAATATCAGGTATGTACAGGTTTCTTCACTGTGCAGTAAGTCTGTACAGCTCATTTTTTTTTTCATGTACTGAAATTGTCTGTTGTCTTACTTAGATCAAAGTCAGCAGTTATTTTAGACATCACTCTGCAATTGTACTAAATTATGAAATTAAAATTAATGTCCTACTGATGGATGATGACAAAATAATACCTAATATTTCTTCTCTGTAAATTTCTTTTAAAATAGTGTTGAATATAAAATGTTTCTATTTCAAAATTATAATCCAGCAAGTGTAAATAAGATGAAATTGTGAAATTTTGAAGCAGTAAAGTCCAGCAGCTTATGTTCTATACCTTTGAAAAAGCATAAATAATACTTAAGATTAGTTTAATATAGAAATGCCAAATAAAACATATTGTCTGCTTCTGTGGAAGGTAAGACATCGTTTGGTGGTGTGGAGAGAAACTTTATTTGGGGGAAGTTCTTATTTTTCACTAAAAGAGGTCAACCTTAAAATCCTGGTTAACTGTACCTATAGACAGTGATGGACTCTAGATTAGATATTATCACTTATAAAATTCAAAGCCACAGTTGCTTATCTCTCAAAATGTCAGCTCAGTTTTCCTCAGCAGTCAAAAAGACAACACAGTGTGAAAATTCATTGAGAAAGGAACTGAGAATAAATTGGAAACCAACTCTGTGATGTTGATAGTAGCTGGTGAAGTCTGCATCTTTAATATTATGCGCAGCCCTGGCTAGTCCATTTCAAAAAGAAACTCGTTTAATTGGAAAGGTACAGAGAAATCATCAAGGATAATGAAGCATTCAGTGCAAGTGAATTATTTCAAATTCAGTAGACAGATGAAATATTCTAGAAATCAGATGTCCTACCTGAAAAGCCCGGGAGCCAAAGAAGTGTACATATCCCAACAACATGCAGAGAATGAACAGGATATACTTATTCTCAGAACAGAACTGGGAAGACATCTTAAAGGGTAGAAGATCTCAAGACAGCAAAACAGGAAAACAATGGTTTTTTTATACAGAGGATGTGCAATGCATTGCTGAAGCATACCAAAGGCAACAAAACACTTCAAATATTGAAGGAGATTTTCTCTTGATGGACATCCTGTTTAAACATAATTGTCTAGGTGAACCCTTCAGCTTAAAAGTTTTGAACTGATGATTCCCAGAAGCTGAGTAATATAATAGGATTACTTTTTCCTTAACTAAACCATCAGCATTTCACAGTGTTTACACTCAGAATTGTCATTCCAGACAGGGTGGTCTTATTGTCAGACCAATCAAGATGCTCTTAAATATTCATTAAAAATGTTTCGTTATCTTAATTTGACCTAAATTTCTGTTTATTCTATTTGTTACAAACTTGGATAACTCAGACTTGTTGGAGTTCATGCAGCTCCTTTTCCCAGAAAGGAAACTCAGTATGAGATAACCCTGAACTGATGATAAAAGGTTTTTAAAGTTCTTCTGTCCTTATTTTTTTGTTTGTTTCTTAAAAATTTATAAAGTATTTAAGTCAGAAAAGAAACACAAAATAAGAAGCAAGAATTTCTTCGTGAGGTGGGCATATGTCTGTCTTCCAATGGAATATCTGTTCTATATTCAGAAGTAGATAACTCTCTTTCCAATAAGCATCTCTCAACTTTTATCTATTCTGCTGGTAAAAAGGTATAAGATAATTTTGATAAGTAAAGCACCCTGTCATTGCAACCAACACCTTATTGACATGGAGCAATACAGCATCTTTAGACTGTGGAAATGGTTAAGACAGCCAAAGAGCAACGTTTTCACTGCATTCATAACAAGATGTTGAAATACAAATGCAGGAGACACGCTGCATATTCCAAAGTACTGGAAAAATCAGATAGCTAGCTGACAAGGCTCCTTAGAGCACAGAAGGTGTGTTGCTTTCTGTGAAAAACCATATAACTCACACAGTTGTTCACAAACATAATTTTAACTAGATTTTATTTTTTCATTTACTTTCATATTGCAAGCAAGAAAACAACTCACAAAAGGCTATTTTCTCTCAATCAAATGTGTGATCTTTGTGGATCTAGTTAATTTGGTAGCAACTGTACAAGACAAAGCATGATAGTACCAACAATGGCAAGACTAGCATTAATCTTGCATTAAGCTACTACAGTCTGTCATAGCACCAGAAACTTCATGAGGAACAGCAACAAACTGAGAAAGTTACCTACACTCATACACCAATTGGGTGTTCATTCACTTGAGAATACCTTGCTGACATAAATTTCAGATAGTCTTAGGTAGACCAACCCTTAAAAGATGAGGAATATATGTGTCAAATCTCCAAGGTCTCTTCTAGAAATGATCATATCTCAATAAAGAAACTGAATGAATCTTTAAAATCTTTACTTTTGAAAGGATCACATAGTCACCTATTTGCAGAGGATATCTGTATCCAGCCGGAAGGTCTACAACTAAGATACAGGAGGAAGGAAAAGATAAGACTAGATACTAAAATGTTTTCAGGGGGAAAAAAAAAAAAAAAGGATTGTAGAACAAATTCTGTATCAATTGGTTTTAAAAATACATGACAAAGAAATGTATAAAGCAGAAGTACTCTTTGTCCAGCCTTTTTCAAATAAAAACTTCACATTCTACTCCTATGGCATGTCCAATAGCATCAGGCAGTTAGGACAGTTTTTAAGGACTGTTCGATGAAGGAGATGCAGCCCATGCTTATACAGAAAATTTGTCTGACACATCCATATCATGCAAAAGTACTCATAAATCACATTTTTAATTCTAGTTGCACAACTCATGAGGACACCCTTCCATGAGTTGATCAGAGCAGTTGTGATGATTATAGTCCAGAGACCTGAAACTGTCATAATGTATAACACATAAGTCTCTTTTTTTTTTTTTTTTCCCAAGGACAGAGCAGCCTTACTGCATGGCTGGATGTGATTCATCGAATGATTTTTTCTTTAGATCATTCTGAAAATCTTGTCTCTTTAGTAGGGAAGGAAAATTTTACCTGAGGGTTCAGTTGTGGGAAGAAGGTACTGTCTTCCCCTGAGCTTTATCACACTAAAAAGTTAGTCACACTTACAGGATACCATGGAAGAGCTCTTAGCTAGGAAGGACCAGAATCTGACAATTTCCTCAGAAAACCACCATTAGGGCTAAAAAAGCACATAATACATCTAAAGCTTGCAACAGATGTACTTAGGAGTTAATATTCATCTGAAAAAAAGAAAGTTGTCCTTAAAGCCCAGATCTATACCCTATACATAAGTGCTAGTAGAAGCGCAATGTCTGTACCACTTTTGAATAGACAACTTCCTCAAATGTTTTACTATAGCAAAGGAATTTAATAAAAGAGCTTGAAAGTGTTACTTATCTGTGTCGGAGGGGAAGTTGCTCTGAAACAAGATTAAATTACAGAAAATGTTAAATCACTGTAGCTAAATGAAATTGGACAACACATCTTGTTTGGGTATCACTTAAACCCAGGAATATTTAATATGATTTATATTCATGGTGCCTATATATTTTCAAATGGCTGAACTCGAGGGAACTGGTACGAAGCACTTCTGCGTGGAAGGAAATTGACTTGAAGAGGGATGCAGAAAGTGAAATATTTTAAAAGAATAATTGGTATGCATAGATATTTGCATTTCCTATTAACCTTCACTTGCACAAACATAAAACCTTCTTCAAAATGGTGAAGGGCTCAGTTCAATTTGCCTGTTTATAAAATACAATTTAACCAAAAACCTGCAAGAGAGCAGAAGCTGAAACAAAGTCTGATCTGTTTAATGTGAGGAACTTGAAATTGATGTTGACATTTTTCCAGCCTGGAGCAATCACTACACTGCATCTCTTAATTGGCTACCCAAGCCTCTCTCTTTCTCTCACACAGCAGTAAAATCATGCTTGCAGCTACAGGAATCTCCTATTGTAAATACTTACATGGACAAACCAATTGAGCAAACAAAAGACTCCCTGTCTTGGATAATCCAGTTAGTCTTTTAGATAACTGTGTGCTTTGCAAAAATTCTTGGTAACCTTCTCCATTGTGTGAGAGCATGAAGTATGACATTATTAGCTTAATGTGCCAGGCTGGAAAATGTAAAAGACATTATGGTACAGTCACAGTATTACTTACTAGATCGAGCCAAGTTTATTAACAGTGACAACCATAACAACAGTAACAGGCACGCAAAACCAAATTAACTTTTCAGAATCTTATGGGAGGTTTGCAATCATACTCAATTTTTTTTTTTTTCCCCCTAGAAGATTTACATTTAGAATTTTCCATGAAAATGATCTAGGGGTTTTGTTAGTTTTACTCAGTTTCTCTGTTAGAACCTACAGAAGTTCAGTAAAGATTATTTTTTACACACAGAGTCTCTGTCTGATGACAGTCTACAGTCACTGTCAGATAACATTGGGAGCTACATTAGAAATTCTGCTGTGAGATTTTTTTTTTTCTAAATCTTCCAAATAAATTTCTTCCTGTCTGCAAATTCGAAGAAACATCACAGTCCCTTGCTGTAGAAACTGTCAATACAGATGTAAAAAATGTATCACAGGGAATGAATGAAAATTATTAAGTTTGGGAATCATTCCTATGAAGATATTCAGCTTCAGAATTTTTCCTTTTATTGCCAGTATTGATCTCTGCTTCCCCTCCAATAATAGTGAGAATAAACATCACCCAAACTAAAAAGCCCACTAGTTCTTTCCAATACAAAGCTTCATTTCTGGAAAATGAAACTAAATAGCTTTGTGATAACAGCAGAAGTACACAGTTACTTAACTGGATGAATGTTTCTGTGAATGCCCATTTATGCCAGGTGTAAGTAATTTGGAGAAGTATTTTTGGTTTAATCCTAATGTGTGGTTTTTTCCAGTATGACATGAGTTGATTGTTGGAAATTATTACTTTAAAACATTTATTTTGTGAAAGTGATTAAGTTCAGAAAGTTACACTAGGCAATGGGGTCAAAAGAATTTTGTCACAGTAGACATTTTTATTGATAATAGGAACTTTTATCTAAAAACTTTTGAATTTTATAATTTTAAAATGAGCTTAGTTAATTTATTAAGAAATTAAATTACTGCACTAAGACTACAAAATGAAATTACTACACTAAGACTACATGCCACAAATTAATTTTTCTTTGTTCCTGCCTGTAACTTTTCTTGGCAGCACTTTCTGTTCAGAGCTCTTCAGATATTTGCATTGCTTTATGACATGTTAGAATTAGGATTTGGGGATCTTCAGCAGATCTACTTCACTATTCAGATATCACAAAACTTATTCAAGATGTGGAAGAGACAGTCCAGACTTTTTATTTAAACAATTACCAGTGTGCAAATCGAAATAGAATTTCAATAGCTTAAACTCTATCTCCATGATAGACCTAAAGAAATAATCATACACACTGGCAAAACACATAAAGTTTGCAGATGTTGCTGGAGCGGTAGCTAAAAACCACAGGTTATTTTCTTTATCTAAGAAAGTTTCATGCATGTTTGCTATACAGTTAAATAAAAAGACGTACATCCAGGAACTAAAAACACAGGTGTCACCTATAGAGAGTGGAACTGTGTTTGAGGTATACACGGTGATTTTGATAAGTGAGATGGGAAGGATGGGACCATAATAAAAAAATCTAATTTAGTCTGTAATTAGATTTTGAAATTACTAAAATGCATGCACCTTAGCAAAATGCCACAGACCACTGAGGCAATGAAGAAAAGGCATTAAGAGGAGCTGTGTAGAAAGCTTTGCTCTGTGTGTAGGTAATTCATTATTTGCTAAACCTAGAGCCAGACACTGAAATAGGAGATTCACATTAGGAAATTGTAGTATTCTTGAATAAGTGTGGCACAGTAATAAACTATTGTAACTATCTTCAATATCTCACATCTCCCTATTGGCATGAAATGACCTTGTAACAGGAATAACTTGATAAGAGACTGCTAAGAAACAAGAGTTCATGCTAAAGTAAAATAATATTAATCTTTATATTTTTTAATCTAATAATCCATGAAAGAAACCTATGAAGCTAGTGATACAAATTATGTTGTTTAGTTAGTCAAGCAGAATTCAAGATAAGCATTCCACAACAAAGTGTTTATTTCGTCATTATATCTATTTGGATTGTTATCCCACACTTGTTCTGTCTTCAGCAAACTCATCTTCTGCAGTCTCCCAGGGAAAATTTAGAAAGAGAGAACCCTAAAAGCATGACTAAAAGGAAGGCTCCAGTGTTTTTAAAGTTTTTGACATCTGTGACATCTGTTTTACACCCTTTCATTAAATAAGCTGTGAAAACCATTGACCTAAATGTGAGCTATATACACTAGTCTTGGACCATGTTAACAAAACAGAGTTCAGTAACCCTGAAAAGAAATTTTTAACTTCTTACTAAAAGAAATCTTTTCAGCTCAAGTGTTTAATTTAGGGCATATAGATACATTAAAAAAAAAAAAAAAAGAGTTTATACGTGGGGAAGCCCAAACAACTGCCTCTACAAATATTCTGTTTTCTCTTGCTGTAGATTTTTTGCCCAAGCCAGTGTCTCACAAATAAGATGGAGGAATAATAAAATTAAGATATATATACACATTATTTTAATTCATGTATCTTAAAGCTAAACTTTTTCATTCTTAAATGAGAAGATTTATTTCTGATTAATTACAATTACTTTTGATTTCCTAGATTATTTTCCATTTATGAGCTAATGAAGTTTGAGATTTTGTTAAAAATAATTGTCACCATTTTATATAGGCAATGTAGGAAGGAAGATAAAACAGAAAAATCCTTCAGAGGTCAAGTGGAACAGGAAGGCGACAAGATGTTCAAAGGCAGTGGGTGGAGGGGAACAATCATTACTGTGGCTTCTCATTTTGGAAAATATACATATAATAATGTCATGTGGGAATGACTACTGTATGAACATTTTGAAGCTACATGCAATTGAAAAGGGATGCTTTTCTTAAAACAGAAACCCTTTTAAAAATGAAAAGTTCATCAGCTAATAATTTGTGCCTCCATCCCAAAGTTTAAGCCACAGGTCTACCATTTATGTAGTTCAACTAAGCAGATGAGAGTTCATGAGAGATATTAAAAGATCTTGACATTTTATTACATTATATTCTGAATTTCATAATGAGCCCAACTCTTTTCAAGCCAAAAGTTGTCTAGGAAATATTTTCGGAACAATACTTGAAATATTAAACTAATCCACAAATTTCTTTAATTCTTTTGAAAACAATTCCAATTGTGAAAATCAATGATCTTCATACATACTGTTTATTACGATAATCTGTTCTAATTTAAAGATCTTCTCTTTATGCACAAGATTTTAGGAATTTTTTGACTGTACATGTCTTTGCAGGTTTCTCAGAGCCCATATTGAAAAGCAAAACCCCTCTGCTGAGTATATCATGGCAGCAACCATGCCAAGATTATTTTACTAAAACTGTATTAAAAATGTGTCTGTGGACTGAAACTTTTCATTGCAAACACAGGCGAAAACAAAATAAAATTTGGATGTCAGATGCCAGGTGGATTTCATTATGATTTTTCATGGTGAGGTAACATAAGACAACCATCAATGTTTCATTAACACTGAAGAACTCTCAGCTATGCTGTCAGAAACAGCATATTTTCTGAAGTACAAGTGCAATTTTTTTTTTAAAGCATTAGTATTACTTAGCTTGGTCTGATACACTAACAAAAAATATTTATTTCTGCTGTTTTTTTAAACTCATAATAACAAACCCAATAATAAATAGTAACAACGTAAGCTTCTACAGATCAAAATAACATTCAGCAATCTCTTAGCTTTCATTTTAAAGCTTTGTATTCACCCGTGCAAGTGAGAAATCTGTCAATATTTTAGTGAGTTCGACCTGTGGGAGAAGAGAAACATCAGTATTAAAGTCCGAGATTCAATTCTACTACGATTTCATTTTCTCAACAAAAGCCAGCCAGATCTGATGAGTTTAAAAATTTGGCCTGGAAATATTGTAAACAGCAGAGTTCCTTGTGACACAGACAGTGTTTTCAATCTTTCAATAAACTCAGAAAAACATCTCTGCTTCTTCTATGTTATCTTCTGTCAAAAAGCCTCTGTACTTTTTAAGTATACTATCCCAATTTACCTGAATATTGCAAAGGGTGTCTTAAATTTTGAATGTAATTGAAAGTTTGAATTATGTTCTTTTTAATTCAAAGGTTTTTTTAAGCTGTTCTTGAAAGTGGAATCACAAGAGAGTTATGGGATATAGATGTCAACACAGCATATCAAATTGACAGTTTTCTATATGTACTCTACTCTTGCAAATCTTTATTATTTGCAAAAATAGGGGGTTTATGGTAAACTTTGTTGCAAAAGTGTAACTTCAGTCTTTGTTATTTAAGGCCATGGTAGTCAAGAAAAAAAAAAAGGAATTGGAATATAGATAGCCAGTTCACTTAGTTCAGTGTCAGACCACGTAGCATATTGTATGACCTACATGAAGCTCTTGTTTGAATTATGTGGCACAATAATTTTCCTGTGTCAGTCTATTGACTGGCACTTCTTTATGAAAATTACAAGTTGGAGTTCACGGTTGTATCTTCATCTAAAAGTAAGAAGCCATTTTCTCATCTATAGTTGCAAAAGACATTCTGAACAAATATGAATCAAGAATAACCGGAGAATGATGTATGTCAGTTTTAACCTGAGACACTAAATCCTAGTTATTAAATGTTATCTCTTTCTATTCCTCAGTAATTCTTTGATATGCAATATTAATTTATCTCAGCTTCTGCAGATTCAAATGTAAATGTTTCAAACTTCAGAGTCTCATTGTACAAAACTATCGTTCTTTCCTGTACCATCCTCTTCTCCTTTTAGTTAAATATAAGGTTTTATGGAAAACCTGGGCTTCTTGGCCAACTGGATAGTGACATACGAGGCCCCTGATGCTCATCTGACTATTCACTGAAGCCATTCAAAGTCATAAGGCATCAAAAGCTGACATTATGATAATGAGTTAATAGTTTCTTGAATGTTTGGTGCCATAAATCACTTCAGTATCAAACTACTGTCAGTGGCAGCAGGTGGAAAAAGGGTAGGCAAGATTATTAGGAAAGAGGGCAGAGAAGAAGAGCCAGAGAGATTGAACCATTCAACAATTACTTCCTTTTGGATCACCACATCACTGTGATAAATCACAATAGGTTGAAAAGTTGTAGTTGGGAAATTAGTACCCGTCCAGTGTGGATTAGAGAGGCAGGCTTCTACAGAATGATTCAGATATCAGCCAATCTCAACTGCCTCTGAATGAAACTGTCTCTTTCCTTATGGAGCAAGACTACCACATACATCTTCTGAAGTTAGTAACCAATGTTGGGTGGAAGGAATTGAGACCTGCCCTCTACTTCCGATTTTCAAAATATTTTACTGTCTGTGTTCTCTTTTTCCTAAGTTATTTGTTTAGCCTGCAGAAATTAGGGTTACTCTGAGATGGATTCACTGTTAAACGAAAATAATTCTTCATGTCTTCATCAGAGAGAAAACCAGGAAAAATGTAGTGCTTCTTCAAAATTGTCATTAAAGTCAAAATAACGTTCATGGACTGCAGAAAAAATTATACTCACTATAGTGTTATAACCTCTTTCCTTTAACAAACAGTATAATCTAAATGAAGGACTTCAAGTTCAAGACTTAATTATTGCACCTTGTTCAGCAATTAGAAGGGAATTGCAAAAGAGATGGTATGGTGTAAGTCTCAATAAAACATGCATTTTACAATAGTATTTTTGCTCCTAATTCTTTCTTATAATGGTGCTGATCAAAGCAAGAGTAGGAAGTGAAAATTGTCTTTAAATAGAGGTGCCTAATCTTTAGTACAGATAACTTACAGCTTCTTAAATCAAATCAAATCTTTATGCAGCTAGAAAATTAATTATCACACTGTTTTTATGGATATGAAACCTAACATCAGTGCTGTGCTGCATAATAAGACAACCTTAAAACTCTAGCTTATACACAGGTAAATTTTCCATCACAAATGTTTGGTGCCTGTAGAGATAAGTACCTTGACTTACATTCTGGTCTAAAAGCTATGAAAATAGAGCCAACAATAGGCAATGTTAATGGCTCTAGGATAGTTTAATGATCACCCCAGATAAGAAAAAGTGAACACATAATGGTAAAATTACACAACCTTTTCATGTTGGAAAGTAACTGGTTTATATGTGCAGTACATTTATTTGTTGGAAGATGCTTCTCTTAAGCTCTGTTACAAGAAGAAAGTGGTTATATTTAAACACCACTGGGATTCAAATTTGAGATTGTTACTCTACTATCACAATGTTTCCACTGAGACTTGAAGTAACTTTTCCTGTAAATTCTCAGTAAGAGTCTTGGGATTTTTTCTATACATTGAACTCTGTCAGAGTTTCAGTCAAACCCAAAACTAAGTCCAGTTCA
Source organism: Eurypyga helias (assembly GCF_000690775.1). NCBI lineage: Eukaryota > Metazoa > Chordata > Aves > Eurypygiformes > Eurypygidae > Eurypyga > Eurypyga helias. Next base: position 122,365 of record NW_010268767.1, read on the forward strand.
AATATCACCTATCCACGTCCACATGCAGATGTATAGAGTTCCAGTAAACTCATGTTCCTTTTCTTTAAAGACATTTAGGTTTCTTAGTCTCTTAGCTTTAGTTGCTGCTGTACAATCTCAAGAGCTTTTAAGAATTTACCTCTCAGCAAGGCATATGCCACTCATACATCCAAATTTCATGCTTCTGTGTTTTATTAGCATCTAAATTAAACTTTATGTTGTAATGTATTCTGAAACAATGAAAGGGGGGTTCCTCTGCATACATAGATGATTGAATAAGGTCTACCAAACTGATTCTCTCAGATGGGGTTGAAAAGTATGTCTTTTTTTTTTTTTAATGATGGTGGTAAAGAAGAAAAAAGATGTGGAATATTTCTTACACTGTATAACTCCAAAATATCATCAGAGGGTCAGAACCTCAAGGAACCTTTCTTCAAGCAATAAAGAAAAGACAATGTTTTGTTGCATGTGAAGTGTCCCTATGTGCCACTGTTTTCTTCTCACTGTGCCAGCAATATCATGCACTACAAGGTGTATTTTTTGTTTAATCTAGCTCATTACTAGAGCCACTGAACCAAAACATCATGAGCTAAACAGTCTGCAGTAGATTTTATTTGTTATCAGATTCCTCAATTTCTTCCAATTTATGAACAAACACCTCCTAAATTTCTTAAGAAAAAAAAAAGTTAACACAAATAAACTGTTACTTAGAGCGAGTCTTAAATATCAGTCTAATTTTCCAGTTAAAGTCTTCCATAGTCTTTGGATCAAACCGCTGTGACAAAAAAAATTCTCTGTACCTGTCGTCCATGTCCCCACCATACCACCGACATTTTCATTTCTTTTTGTAGGCCTTGTAAGAAATAATCATATATTTTTCATTTTTGTGTGTTGCTTTCAGAACAAAAGAAATAAACACTTAAAGACAACCCATGCTAGTCATACGGTTCATATGAGAGTAAGGAGGCAATAGAAACTAATGGACTAACCTACCAACTCAAGACAAGATATCTTTATTTGTGATTTTCTCACAACCTCCTTAAGTAATTTAACCTCTGTATCATGCCTTTGCATTAAAAACTGGCAGATTAATTATCATTTTACAGGATCATTATGCTTTCATACTGACAGTGAAGACCTAAATAGTAATTACAGTTGAGCATAGCCCTCACATCAGTAGTACCCAACCTCACAATGATCCAATCCTATGCAGAGCACAGCACACCTTATTTCAGAGGCAAGGGTACAAATAATACAGCCAGTGTGAAGCTGTACCATCCATTTTGTGCAATTTTATGTTGATACATATTCTGCATAGGCATAAATATGCCCAGAGTGGAGTAGTGAAGTGTATCCGATGGTGGAAACTAATGTGCATAGTATTGCTAAAGCCAGCTACATCCAATTTATGCAGATGCACAACACTACTAAATGCACCTTTGGAGGAGAACAGGTAGTATAACCTGCCTATCTTGAAACTGCCATTAATATTCATAACACACTATAATGATGAATAAAACTAAACTTTAATCAACACCCCACACCTCTTTAGTGGCAAATGACCCTGCATGGAAAAAGTAAACTATCCCCTGGATTGAAAACAAGGCTTCCTTTTATCTTATTCATTTTCAGACCCACTAATGATGACTAAATCCTAGGCAACTAATGGTGTGAAACAATTTAAGTGCTAATCAGACATCAGTAAAAAGAAGAGCTTACTGACGGTGATGTCTAATCTGTGTTCATTTGTGATCAAATTCTACTGTGACATTCCAGTATTGTCACTGAAAAATTACAAAAATCTCTTGTGTGCAACATTAAAACATCACTTACATTGTTTTGAGGACTTTGTGCTAAATCAAGCAAAGGAAAATGAAAAGAAAGGACAAAAACCCAGAAAGTCGTAGAAGGCATAAAAGGAAGATAGGAACTGGAATGTGTCCCTGTAGATTTTACAACTGGCCTATAAAAGTCATTTAACTGGAAAGTAGATTTTCATCTGGGTAATGTCAACCTGAGTTGTGGATGTCAGATTTTCAAATACTGATTAACCACGATAACATGTTTTGTGGAAACTTATCAGTATGACAAAATTCTGAGCAAACCCTACTTACATGGAGTGTATCAAGTACCGGTGATATTCCTACTAACTTGCACCATGGGCTCAACAGGAAGTTTGCACTCTTAAAGCTGACAGCCAGAGAGTGGACACACCAAACACAAGTACAGTGATTCTGCTTCAGGGCAAACTGCAGTAAATAAAATAGCCCTCAATGATTTTATGTTATGTTGGAGGTCTCTGTTAACTCTAAATTGAAAAGAAAAAATCCATTAGAAATATTTCTCTTAAAGGAAAAAATCATGGGATATTTAGATATTCCAGTTTTTCATTCCAGATCAGAAATAGTTGGAAAGATTTTAGTTAAATATCAAGATTTTCTACAAGAGTTTTCTAGCACTTCAGAACAAGTTTTTTATTTACAAAATCAATAGTTTCTGCAATCATTTGTATATTAATATGCCTGTATCTTTTACCTGAATTGACAGATTCTCCACCAGAAAGTAAAAATAGAAAAATTTTACTAAAAAAAAAAAGAAAAAAGAAAAAAAAGAGTTCTGTTTAACATATGCAAAGATCAAGGCTGTGCTACTGGAGCAGGAAAACTATTTTAGCAATTATATCTTAGAAAAGAGTTTGTAGTCATCACTGGCAGTTCTTTGAAATCACCAGCTTACTAATAATTAACGAATGTCAGATATTAACAGAAATGGGACTGACACAGGGTAGAGATTTATGCAAAATTTTGGTTCACCAATATCTGTCCTGGTCTCTGATATGTAGAGGTCTGGTCTTCGCCTCTTAAAAAAGACATGGTGGAACTAGAGAAGGTACAGAAAAGAACAACTAAAATGAATGAAGGGATGAAGAATTTTATTTTTCAAGAAGGCAATAAAAAGGCTATGACTCTCTATGCAGAAAGAGTATGACTGGGGCTCTCCAAACTAAACATCAGTGGGTAAAGGTAATGTAAAACTGCTATTCATCTAGTAGTACATCACTGGAAGTAAAGAATATGCACTGAACCTTGTAGGACATCTATTTAATATATATTTTTTTTGTTAAAACACATTTTTATTGGAGTGTGTGTTAAACTATTGAAAAATTACTATTACAGCAGGTTGGGGAGGCAGGAAGATAAATCTCAAAAGGGATTAAAATTTCTGAATATGAGGTTTGTAAATACACAGTAAAGGGAGAATGTAGAAATGTATTGACTATTCTATCTATGCTATTGATAGTAAGCTCAAGGTAATTGAAAAAAATATTTATAAAATTTTGGTATTCCTAAATAGATCCTTCTAAATTACATTGTTGCAAATAGACTATTGTCTTAGTTGGACTGCTGTTTTTACCTAGCAGAGAACTACACTTCTTATCATAAAACTTTCTATGATAATGAAATAAGGAAATCTTTCCTTGAAATACAGAAATGTAAGTGCATGCATTTCCAGAACCAGTTCTACTATCTTTAATTACATGCTTTTGAAAGTTTTTTCATAGATTCATAGAATACCCTGAGTTGGAAGGGAACCATGAAGATCATCAATTCCAACTCTTGACTCAACACAGAGCAACCCAAAGATTAAATAATTTATCTAAGAACATTATCCATACTCCTCTTGAACAGAAAGGCTTGGCCCCATGATCGCTTCCCTGGGGAGCTTGTTCCATGCTTGACCATGGATTCATTGAAGAACCTTTTCCTACTATTCAATCTTAACTTCCCCTGATGCAACTTTAGACTATTTCCTTGTCTCCTGTCACAAGACATCAGACAGAAACTATCAGCACCTCTGTGTCTGCTTCCCCTCATGAAGTTGTTGTAGACAGCAATAAGGTCTCCTCTGAGACTGAACAAACCTAGTATCCTCAGCTGCTCCTCATAAGCCATGCTTTCTAGTCCTTTCACCAGATTTGATGCCCTTCTTTGGACACATTCTTACATTTTTATTTCTTTCTTACATTTTATAGCCGTAAACTGCAGATGGTACTCAAGGTGTGTTTGCACCAATACACCTGAATATAGCATGACAACCACTTTTTTGGTTAATTAACTCTACTGTACTTAATGCATCCCAGCGTGTGGCTGGCCATTTTGGCCAACAGGACACACTGCTGAGTCATATTGAACTTACCATAAACCTAAACCCCTACAGCCCTTTCTGCAGGGCTGCACACCAGCCTCCTGTCCTCCAATCTGTACGTACATCAGGATAAAACCCTCCCAGGTGAAGAATACTGCATTTTTTCATACTAAACTTCATATGTTTGGTGATTGCCTAGAGCTCTCAGCTATCACGATGTCTCTGTAAGGCCTCTCACTCGAGTTAACCAACAGCTTTTCCTAATTTAGTATCTTATGCAAAATTACTTAGTTTGCCTTCAAATCCTGGGTCCAGGTCATTAGTAAAAACCTAGAAGAGAACTGTTCCTAAAATTGAGCCTTGGGGAATACCACTAGTGGCTGGCCACCAGCCAGATGTTACCCTGTTGACTACAACCCTTTCAACTCGACTCTTCAGCCAATTCTTCACCATTGTGTTGTGTACATCTCTATCTGTATGCTGGACATTTTGTCCAGAAACACTATGACAGACATTATCAAATCTTTCCTAAAATACAAAACACCCACATCTGCTGCTTTCCCTTCGTATACTAGATACGTAACCTTTTAATAAAAGAATGTTAAGTTAGTAAGCCATGACTTTCTCTTCATGAATCCATGTTGGCTTTGACCGATGACTGCATTTTCTTTCAAGTGTTTTTCAATAACTCCTAGAATAAACTTCTCTATGATTTCACCAGGCACTGAAGTGAGATTGCTATTGTTGGCATTAATGAAACTGTTTCAGAGCTTCACATAACTCCAAGCACTAGAGTACTTAGAGCATACTTCTCCGATTCTGAAAGGAAAAAAAAAGACACCCTCTCAAAAAAAAAAACCAACCCAAAAACCCAACATTCACTCCCTAAAGTTATAGAAAAGAAAAAAAATCAAACAAAATCAATAAAATAGAACTGAACTTGGAAATCTCTGCAACACTGAGATAACTTCTGCCTGATGACTGCCTTTTGGGCTTTCAAGAGGGTATACTCTTTGAGTAAGGTTATCTAATAATATTCAGTTTAGTTGTGATGCAACAGAAGATTCAAAGAAAAAGCAAGCTAAAAATAAAATAACAAAACATTTGATTCAAACAATTTAAAGGAGAAAATGGGAGAAGATTTAGATATTTGCCTACAGATTTTTGTAGTCATCATCTGTGTTTCAACGCTTGCATGATATTTCTTGTTCTACTATATATTTTTTAACATTTATTAATAACATTTCTTCTTCTGGTACTTACAGGTATAGTATTTAGTACTCTTAAAAAAAAAACTGTGAGCATTTATGTTTCTACTGGAAACCTTATCAAATTTCAAATAAGTTATCAATTGCAGCTAAATTATCCCTTTTTTTCTTAGTTAAAAAATAGCATGGCACTTCATTGGAGCTGACACTTTTTGGGGGGGGTGTGTGTTAAAAACTGATTTCCAAGAGGGATGTAAGCAGCATTCAGTCTGGTGTTTTATTGGGCAACCTGTTACACCAACAACAGAAATGTCTTTACTGTTCCAGCTGAAAACAAGCATTGAAAAGTTGAAATGATTGTTTTCAGCTGTGTCAATAAACTGATTCAGACCACCGTAGAGCTGACCTCTAGAAGTCAGAAGGTGGTAGCTCAGTGTTAGGTCCTTGTGCTGGTTTCGGGTAGGAATGAGCTCCTCTCCTGTACAGAGCTGGCTGGCTGGGAGCGGCTACGAGATTTGTTTCATTCCATAGTACATCAGGCTCAGTGTTCAGTCTGGGTGTACACATATGCAGTTTTGGAGGCGGGGAAGTGGCCTGAGGCAGAGGATCATTAAAGGTTTTGTCTAGCTTGATAACTGGGTTGTTAGCTCCTTTTGTTAGCTCTTGGTGTGTGGTTGTTAGCAGTAGGGCTGGTTCTTTTGTTAGTGGTTTGGGGTGTTGGGGGCATTGCTCATGGAGACTGTTAGCTGCTTTGGGACCTAGCTGTGAGTTGGTCAGTACGTGGTGAGCTGCTGTATCATATGTTCTGTTTTCTATTGTTTTAATTACTTAGTACTACTGTTAGTATCATTATAATTTTAATTTATATTACTAAATAGTTCTTATCTCAACTTTAGCGAGCTTTTCCTTTTCTTTTCCTCCAACTCTTCACCACTGTGGGAGGTGAGGGGTGGTGGTCAAGTGACTGAGTGGTAATTAATTGCCAGATAAGGCTAAACCATGACAGTCTTGAAACCCCATCTGATAACATACTGTGATGGGGACAAGCATATTGAAGGGGTACCAGACATGAAACGAAGGAAATGGACAGGAGATAGGAAGGTAGGTGCTGTGGACCAGGACAGTAGGCAAGCAAAGGACATTGTATTGACATACACATATTAGGTACAAAATTTCAGTCATGAAATAAATAACAAACATTCTTCTCTGCAAGGAAAATACAATGTTGCTTTTGATCGACAATACACAGGTTAAACACTATCAGACTATTCATAAGACTCAATTGCCTGAATTTGTTATTAAGGCAAGTCACCTAACCTTCACCACTGGGTGTGTTTAGCCACGAGCTAGACAATTGTTGTTGAGAAGGATAAAAGCATAGTTAATCTTGCTTTGGGGAGGAAGAGTGAATCAAGTGACCTTGTGAAGCCCAGTCTAGTTCTATGATTTCACTGCTTTTTGCTTTTCAAAATCCTCCTTTCTTGATCTGCACCACACACCACCACCACCACCACCAC
>NW_010268767.1:129246-162288 GCF_000690775.1 Eurypyga helias
CCCCCGCCTTTTTTTTCTCCCTTACCATTTGCCGTCACTGTAAAACCTAAAGAAAAGTAGGTGATCTTGTACATGGGGGAGCGATTTTAAGCCATTCTTTGTTGGACTTTTATTTGTAAATTGTATTTTGTATTATGTCTTCATACTGATCAATGCATTTTTGGGCATCATTAACTTAAATAAGTAATGAATATTCATCTAAAAAAGAAGAACATATACAGTCTTGAAAGCAAAAGGGTTCATCTCAACTCTTTGTTTCTGAAAGGAAATAAAATAACATTTTATTTTATACTCCAAGTGAATTAAGGAAATAATATTATAATAGACATAATACAACACAGAACTCTCAGGAAAAAAAAAAAAAAGTCTGCTACAGACAGACTAAAAAATTTTTTTCCCCTAATGTTTCTGTGCTTGTATGTGACTTACATTTTGGCCATTGTCAATGGTACCGTATTTCAGCACAGGAGAATGCATCTGGGAATACCTCAAAATTGTGTAATTTATACTCCCATAAATGACTTTCAGACCTAAGGAACACAAAGAACCTGATAACAAAAAGCTCTACTTACTTTTTCTCAGTTTCAGTTCTTTCTTGGTATTTTCTATGGAAATAAATCCCACCACCTATTTCTTTCTTCAGCCCTTCATTCAGAACACCAACTGCTGAGCAAAGCAAACACACACATTTTTCCAGCTGATTTTCTTGCTGCTTTTAATTCAACTGGAGGATAAAGGATCTTTATTATTACCCTGAAATCACTACTGCAAATGCTATTCAGTCTGCCCATACATTGATACCACTAGCTTTGCTTCTGTTCTGCTTCAAAGTTCCACAGAAGAAAAAGAACTGATGCATTGTGCTTCCCTACAACACTAAGTAGTTCAGACCACAGAGAAACAGGAAAAACCAAACACCAAAATACTAAATAAAAATCAGATGGACCTGGCACAATTTCTTATGACTCAGCTTCATATTCTCAAAGCAAACCAAATCTTAGAACCAGATATGCTTCTGAACCGTAGAACCATGCATTCTGAACCCAGAACCAAAAAGCTCTGACATCCACTGCTAAATTTTTCAGACTGTGATATATGATCAGGGGAGTGACAGATACTTTTCAACACTCCCTAAGTGTTATTGGAGAGGTTCATTACTAGAAAGTTGGAAATCACTCTTGGTACATCCAGCCAAAGCACTGGTTGCAGATGGAAGTAAATAGAAGATTGTGAAGCTCCAAACACTGTGGCATGTAAGACCAACTGTGGACTGAGAATGGGCAGGCACTAAGGCAGTAGAGATTACAATTACATAGGTGCTGATAACCATGAAAGAGAAATAAACCAAGAATTCTAATTCCTCATCTACCATTCAGAGGATCATATATTCAAAAGCAACCCCCTGTGTTGCTTTTGTATTCAAAATGTATTCAAAATGTTGCTTCTGTGCTCTGTGACAAATACGTAGATGTGACCGTGATGCAAGGTGCCAGTGGAGAGTGAACATTAATTCTGGTTTTCAGAGTCATGTTCCAGATGGTGACTCTGTTGTTTCATTTTATTTTGTTAAAAAAGAACACAACCACAGCCTTTGTATGGTTAAAAAAGGATATACCCAGACTTCTGGGGAAGTAAATAAGGTACAATTTCAGTGTCTGTATAGAAGAAAAGAGAACTGCATCCACCTGCCCACCATTAATACATTTGATATAATCTTTGACTGCACAACAGTCTAACTTTTCCATAACAAACTGCTGTTACCATAATAAGCTGGTAATGGTTAAATCATGGAGGAATATTTATAATAATGTTAAGGCCTTTGACAGTTTTCAATATAACTTTCAGCAAAATGACAATTTATATGTATAGCAAAAATAAACTTCAGTTTGAAGCTCAAGCTCAACAGAATCAATATCTAACAGGCAAATTTCCTGTTCAAGTAAGAGATTTTTTATTTCTGATAATGCACCTATGTTATGAATAACCTCTTGATCTTTTAAAATAAAGAAACATGTGATCTGAAGATAGAAACCAATCATTTTCTGAGGCAGAATACCTGATGCATTTGAAGAAGTTGTACCAAATAATTTATTTTATGGGTTTTGTCATGTGTTTTGTCAGGTGTTGTTGCTTTAATAAATAATACGATTTTCTGAAGGGCTGGAATGTTTACAGATAAATCAGATCATTCACGTTCAGACAAATATTTATACTAAATTCATGTTGTTGGGTATGCTAAGTAAACTGTAATGCACATTAATTCTTTCTGAAAGCCTTTTCCTTTACCCTATTTACATTAAGAACTAAATTTTTGATCGACAAGTAGATGACAAATTACTTCCTATTATTTGTCATAAAAGCAAATATATTGGGTAATAAAGCTAACACTGTCCATGTAGAAGGTCAAACGTCTGGTACAGTGTAAGAAATACATAAGTAAACGTGACTCATATATATATGACTGAATTACTCAGCTTAAAAAAAAAAAAAAAGTCACTTTGAATACCTCACTCAGATCCTGAGTCCATCTACTACCTTTTTTTACTTATACTGTTTTTTTCTATATGTACACAGTAAACAAAATAAACACAACATTTTAAAAGGCATAATTACAGTGATTATAAAAGGTTAAAAGTACAGTAGGATTTTAAAATTATCTTGAAAATTAAATTATGGACAAGAGGTTAAAAATTTTCTATTATTTGCAGTACTTTTATGTATTTGTAAGTCTGGAAGGACTTTCATATAGCTTACTAGTCATATTGATGACAGATAATATGGAAAATGGCAATGAGAATGATCTACCTCTTAGACCTCTACCTGTCAGAGTAACATGCCCTTTTTTGGCACACCATGCCATATTACAAACACCCGCAACTCCCCAGATGCCCTGTAACACCTGATATCAGTTCATTCTAAATGGCCTAGCTGTCTACTATACAGTAGCTGAACAAATATTGACTTACCAGTGTGGGAGATTTTCTAGACTTTTTCAACAAGGAAAGAGTTTCTGCCTTAGGACCAAGTTGACACACCCTCTGTTGGAAGACAGTGTCTCCAAAACAGTTTTCTAATACCACAGGAAAGCATTAATCAAAAAAAAGCACATTTCCCTGGCTCATCCAAAAGCCCTAGATAAGTTCATTATCCAACCCCACTCTTCTTGCAGCTTTGAGTGTGCATCAAAACACTTGCAGTTTACAGGGATCATGGAAAAAGTTGGCATGTTATCTGAGAGCAAACACACTGTCAGAGGATAAAAATTAATGAAAGAAGAATATGTCAGTGCTTTATAAGCACAGTTAGGCTGCTTCTATCCATAAAATTTGTGCAAATTAGATTTTGAGGTGTTGGGAGAACATATTGATGGTCTACCACTGTGTATCAGCCCTTTCTCTTATACATTGCCTAGATATCACTAGTTTGTGCTGGCTGTGAAAGAATTCTGGTCTAGGTGGACCTTTGGTAAAGTCTCAGTGAAACAATTCCCACAAGAGTGTGAAAGCTTTGAAGGCCTAAATTTTGTTTTTGATGATCCTGTAGGACTTTACAAAGACAATGAGAAAATGCCTGAATATCCTAGTGGTAGCAGGAAAGAAAGTTAGTGGTAAATGGAACAAGTCACAGTGTGAAGCATTTCAGCAATGTCTGTAGCAACTAGTGCATTATCTCTTAAATGTTTGAAAAATATATCTACAAAAAAAAATCACTACTAACATTGAAGTGTGTCTTATAAATCATTCTAGAAAAGCCTTTTCTCTGATTGACTTCATGCAACTGGCTGTGCCTGAAGTAGCACTGCGCAAGTGGTGTGCTGCTTGCTCACTCTCCCCAGAGGGGGATGGGGAGAGAATCAGGAGAGTAAAAGTGAGAAAACTTCTAGGTTGAGATAGAGTATAATAGGTAAAGGAAAAGCCATGTATGCAAGCAGAGCTAAATTAAGATTTCATTTACTACTTCTCAGGGTCAGGCAGGTGTTCAACCACCTCCAGGAAAACAGGGCTCCACCACGCGTAACACTGGACCAGGGAAAGAACGCGAGGAGCCTTCCTCCTGGGGAAGAAGGAGCAGCAGAACTATCTACTGTGTGATGAAACGACTGCAACCCTGATTCCCTTTCTCTCTGCACAGCTTTGATGGAGGAGGTAGAGAACTGTGAAGTAAAATTAAGCCCAAGAAGAATGGAGGGTTTGGGGGCATGCGTTTTTAAGATTTAGGATTTACTTCTCATTATCCTACTCTGATTTGATTGGTAATAAATTAATTTTCCTCAAGTCAAGTCTGTTTGGTTCATGACAATAATTACTGAGTGTTCTCTCCCTGTCCTTATCTGGACTCATGGACCTATCATTATAATTTCTCTCCCCTGTCCTTCTGAGGAGGGGGAATTTGGTGTGCACCTGGTGTGCATCCAGGGCCAACCCACCAAGATGGGAAAGGTCTGTACTCTGTCATAACATGACTCGTGTTACAAAGTCATGCATGAACTTTGACCATAAATGTAAGTCCTGTGAAAAGATTTTATATTTTCCTAAAGTATCATTAGCAAATTTAAAACCAAATTGTGTAATTCCTAATTACAGTAATACCAAATGAATTAAAAACAATCAACCAAAAAAAAAAAAACCAACCCCAAAAAAACAATACCAAAAAACCACCACCCAAACCCAACAAACCAACCAAACAAAAAAAAACCTTCAAAAGCAAGAATTTTCTTGGACACAAATAGCAATGTCAGGCTTCTGTTCGATGCATTCATCTAATCCAAGGATTTTACCACTTCACATTATATATGTCAATGTTGATGAAGAGCATAATTTTTAGTTATCGGATTTGGAAGTAATTGGGATGTAGTTAAGAGCACATGGATACAATATTAAGAGTAAACAAAAATATAGCAAATGCTGTCCTGTCAAGAAGTAGAGCTTGCCTTTACCTATGATAACAAACATTAGAGATAAAAATTGGATTTATCATTTAACACTAAGTATTTGCCAAAGGTTTATTCAATTATATCTTTTTTAAGGTATCTTACATTAAAACATCTACTGTACTTAAGTAGGAATCTGAAATGATAAAACTGCTTCCAGATGCAAATTCTCTCATGCAAATTCCCTTGCTCTAATATTAATGAATTGTGATCTTTTCCAAAATGTATTTATACTTTAGGCAACTATAAGGTTCTTTTAATTCTGTTCCTGTTCCACAAATGTATTTTAAACATTTACTTCCTGATATGTGCATTTTTCATTGACAAGCCAATATATTTCTGCCTGAAAATTAAACATTCTCCCCCTCACTTCATTGGTGGATCCAAACTGAAGGGCTTTTGCCACTAACATAACTAGTCTGCACAACAGATTAGGAAGGGAATAAAGAAATACCACACACATACCTGACACCACATCATTAAGAGTACTTAATTTTTGGCTTTGATACCTGACTTCCAACATCTTAAAAATCCTGAGCTGGTGTACATCTGGATCAGAAATTTCATTAAAAAAAAAAAAAAAAAAAGAATCTGAGTTATTGAAATTAAGGATTTTTCATAAATAAAAGAAAGAAGAAAGCTTGTAAATATTTCCTACATCATTTTTTATTAAATAAGAAGACCTAAGTTCCCTTCAGGCTTTTCAATACTCTATCCTCTTTCCTCTCTATCTCATGTCAAATTAGCTTAAAGGCTATCTTCTGTCCACAAGGAAATGACCTCTCACTTGAACTTCTACACAGACTTTCAAATCAATGATACATAATTTATAGGTCTCACAATTATCAACTGAAAAACCATTTAATATAAGACTTCTTTATCTCTTAATCAAATCTAGTTTATCCTGTCAAGCTTTTAATATTAGCTTTGATTTTTGTTAATTCAGAGATTGTCCCCTTCATAAAATTCTGGGATAAAAACCCAAAAATGCTATTTGAATTTATCGAGTTGTTAAAGAAAGAAATGTTAAATTATTAATGTCTTACATACAACTAATTAGAATGTGCTCTATATTCAGGACTGGGAGGGTGGGGGAGAAAGAAAAAAAAAAGAAAAAAATTATCCAATTTTCTCACGTAATGCTTTCATTACTCTCACTTGCACTTTCCCATTTACAGATTTCTGATACTAATTAGGATATTTGGTTTCATGAGAAACATCCAGAAAACTATTCATTGAGAGCGGAAAAAACCCCCACATTTGGAAATGTAAAACAACTTGGATTTTTGTCAGCCATAACTTTCATTATCTGGTTCCTCTAAGTCTGAGGTCATGAGAGGATTGCAGGTCTTTCTCTACCTGAGGGATCTAAGTCTTTCTCATGTAAACTAGAACTGGAGGTACGTAATTATGTGTATTAACATTAAAATATGTATAATAAAACTATTCTTGTAAAAATATTCCTTCAAAACGTTTTTGAAATTATACATTGTTCCATTCCTTTATCAAGGTGCTATATAAAATTTACACAAGGGATAAGTTCTCTCAAAAATACCTCACTTGTAAACCTGTATTTGTTATACTCATTCTGATTTGTAATTTCTTTGGTTTTATTTTACAGAAGTTACTTCAAAGATATTCGCATAAACTGTGTGGTACATCTATGAGTTTGGTATGACAGGGTTTAAATATATAAATTTTATTATAAGGAAAGGAACAATACCAGGTTTCTTTATTATTGTTGAAACAGAATTAGGAAAATAAATCCTCTGTCTGTTCCCTACCATGTTTTGGAAAGTCATATAAAAGATATTAAGTAATCTAAGATTTTTTTTCCTAAATGCAACCAAATATATCTCTCAGGTCCCACATATTCTCATTCTTACCCAGATCAAAGTATCACAAGCATAAAAATAACAAGATCAACCAGAAACTTGTGCTGGACAGGTGCTTGTCTCTCTCACATAGAAGTCTCTATAGTACACATGCTGAAGTAGAACAAATAGGCTGAAAAGAGCCTCCAGAAAGATAATTATCCTTCTATTTCAAGTTCAACTGTTATATTTAGTTAGAATCTCTTGTAGAAATTGTGTTTCTATCCCCATCATTCTGTACTTCTGTGCTGGCATGGCTTTTACACAGACCTTCTAATTATTGTTTTATCACTGAAAAGGATTCTATTTGTTCTATTAGAATATTAATCATAAGCCCCTATCTGTTGTAAAGAAATCCGTCTAACATGATTTTTGCCCTACAGCCACTTGGAGATTCAGTGATTAAATTGTATGCAACCCAGATACAAAGAAGATAATTTTTGCATTAGGAGAAAAATAGTACCATATTGTCATAAAATCATAGAATGGTTTGGGTTGGAAGGGACCTTAAAGATCATCTAGTTCCACCCCCCCTGCCATGGGCAGGGACACCCTCCACAAGACCAAGTTGATCAAAGCCTCATCCAGCCTGGCCTTGAACACTTCCAGGGATGAGGCATCCCCAGCTTCCCTGGGCAACCTGTTCCAGTGCCTCACTGTCCTCTCCGTGAAGAATTTCTTCCTGATATCTAATCTAAACCTACCCTCTTTAAGTTTAAAGCCATAAGCCCTTATCCTATGACTACATGCCCCGGTGAAATGTGCCCTTCCAGCTTTCTTACAGACCCCTTCAGGTACTGGAAGGTGCTGGAAGTTCTCCCTAGAACCTTCTCTTCTCCAGGTTGAACCAGCCCAATTCTTTCAGCCCGTCTTTATAGCAGAGGTGTTCCAGCCCTCTGAGCATCTTCTTGGCCTCCTCTGGACTTGGTCCAAGTGATTGATATCTTTCTTATATTGGGGACCCCAGAGTTGGACACAGCACTCCAGGTGGGGTCTCACAAGAGCAGAGTAGAGGGGGAGAATCCCCTCCCTCGACCTGCTGGCCACACTTCTCTGGATACATCCCAAGATACGGTTGGCTTTCTGGGCTGCCAGCGCACACTGCCGGCTCATGTTCAGCTTTTCATCCACCAGTACCCCCAAGTCCTTCTCCTCAGGGCTGCTCTCTATCCACTCTCCACCGAGCCTGTACTTGTGCTTGGGATTGCTCCAACCCAGGTGCAGGACCTTGCACTTGGCCTTGTTAAACTCCATGAGGTTGGCAGTGGCCCACCTCTCCAGCCTGTCAAGGTCCCTCTGGATGGCATCCCTTCCCTCCAGCGTGTCGACCACGCCACACAGCTTGGTGTTGTCAGCAAATTTGCTGAGGGTGCACTCGATGCCATTATCCATATCACTAACGAAGATGTTAAACAGTACCAGTCTCAACACTGACCCCTGAGAAACACCGCTCATTACTGGTCTCTCCTCAGACATCAAGCCATTGACCAAAACTCTTAGTGCAGCCATCAAGCCAGTTCTTTATCCACTGTGTGGTCCATCTGTCAAATCCATGCCTCTCCAATTTAGAGAGAAGAATATCTTGTGGGACATATATTATTACCGTTGTCTGTAGTGAGGAAGAAATGATCCAGAAAAACCTCGGCTTACTTTCAGAATGAGTCTCCCTAAACAATTTTCACCCTTTCAAACTACCAAGTATCTTATTACTCTAAATTTGTTTATTATGGGTCCCTAGATTCCCCAAGCAATATTTCATTGCTTTATATTTCCACCATCAGAATTATTCATTAACTTCCTCATAATCAAAAGAAACTCCTTTTCTCCATGGAACATCATTAAGTGCTGAGTTATTAAATATAAATGTGATATCAAATATTGGGCCAAACTCAAACCAAACTATTCTTTGTGAATGTGTTTTTATTTGTATAATTTGTCTTTCCCCCATTAACCATGGGTTTAATATATATATATTATATATTATTATATATATAATATGTACATGTGTGTGTTACATAGTTTCAAAAGGAGGAAATATTCCCAATTCCCTCATGCAAATTAGCATAGGAAGCAAAATCCTGACTTTTAGTCTACTAAGCCTGAACAGGAACTTTACCTGGCATCTCCCGTTTCTCAGATAGGGACAGCAGTATGAATACCTCTGTCTACCACAGCACAAATATCCAGTCTTCAAAAAACCTGCGGTCAGCGAAGCCTAAGAGGGATTGCAGGTTGTGTAGTGCAAGTAAATAAAAGCCAATTCTCACAAATATCAACTAAATATAGAGGTAAATGAAAAGGGGTGAGATTAAATAACTTGTCCTTACCCTTTAGAAGTAACCATTTTTCAGCTTCCTGGTTGTTTTGGATGCCATTCAACAGGCCCTGTGTCAGGGGCAAGATCTGCCATTTGTCATGGCAAATCCCATGACAAGATAGAAGGTGGTGGAGAAAGACTTCCTCATAATGACTACATTTTTATTGTATATTCAGTAACTTGTGTGATCATTATTTGTACATTCTGCATAGGAAAAATAAAGCTACAGCTAAACATATGTACCAAACTCTCATTCAACTTTCATTAGCTTATTTAGGACCCAGAAGGGCTACAGATAGACATTTTTGTTCTGGTGACTCTGCTAAAGCAACTTTCCTCCTCTTCAAATAGCCAAATTTACCCTAAACATAACCCCGTGCTGCCTCAGATTGTTGATGTACATTCACAAACAGCTTTTCTGTATTTAGAAACATGGTACATTTGAAGGCATATGATCACATGACCTTTCAAACCTAACATACATGACCAAGGAGATTCACTTCAACTCTCAATAAATTATGAGATGTTAGATTTTTCTTTACTAAAAAAAGAATTTGTAGAATTGGTTTCTTTTTTTTGATCCTTATATAACTTATCAGAATATTCTGCATTTAAGCTTATTATAATTAAAGTGCCAGACTGAGCACAAGTAAGAGAGCTCCTAAATATTTTCAAATGCAAAAGAACTAATTGGCAACGGTCCCATACAAAAGTGAACCATGGTATAGTTATGATGTAAAAATGTTACTATTCATGTGAATTGACCTATGTATCTCAGATTTTTTTTTTCACTCTAAGAAATAAACATTATACTATTGCCTATCTAACAAATAAAAGAAGCTTCATATGACCTCTGTGTGTTCAGGATTCTCATTCTCTCTGTATAATTAAATGTAAATATCTGTGTCACTGTCTTTGCTGTATTGATAACTTTAAAACATTATTCATCCTCTGATTTTTCAGAATTTTTTTTTTTTTTACCATGGAAAAACATAAGATACTTTCAGGTTTAAAAAACATTCTTCCTTTCCAATTTCCTGTTTTTCATTTTACACTATGCATTGTGATGTCCGTAAAGAGCTTCAGCATGAGTGCTGACAAGACCTTACCTACATAATTCTGCAGATCCATCTAAGAGAAAAAACGTATTTGTAGCCTTGGTGAATTAAGGAGCTGAGACAATTCAGAGTCCTAGACAAGACTCAAGAAAACAAATTTTATTTCCTAAATCCAAATCCCACTTTTTCTTCTGCAAAAGAAACATCATAGCAAGTGATGTCATTTTTGCTATCCTAAGAGATCTTTACTTAATGTATATGACATAAGAACGTATTTCACTATTCAATTCCCAGTAGTTCATCAATATAAATCAGAGGTTTCCAGACTATTGTCCATAAAGACATAGCAAACTATCTGCTTGAAGAAAACACATTACATAGTATTTCTAGTGTTGGTTTTAATTAAAAAGATACATAGTTGGCCAGGAGGAAATTGTGAATATTGATTGTTTTCTGTTAATTTAAGTCTGGTAACCACTTCTGTTCACTAACAAATAACATCTATCTCACTTTACACATTTACATGCCACTGATTTATTTTTTCCCCCTGAAATATCCTCCTTTTAAATCTCAGCTTTTCCAATACTTTTTCACCAAGCACATAGATCCTATTTAAAGTTAGCAGCATGTCATTTCTCTCTAGTTTTACCCATCTAGGGAGCTATATGTATTCATTCACTCTCCATTGTAATCCCCCCTTTTCCTGGTAATTTTAATGTAATTTCCATCATAACAAAGCAAAATTTCAGATCCAATATTAAATTCTTTAATCTGCTTTCTAGGTAGAAAAAACAGTGGGGTTTCAGACTGTTATGCTCTATGAAAAATCAGTTACTTTGATGTTATAAATTGATATTTTTGTCTCCATCATTCAGTTTAGTTTCAATTTAATAAAAGGTTTCTTATTTTTTAATTATAATTCTAACACTTCTAATTTTAAAACTGAGTCAAGGAGATATAAAGGTAGAAGAAGTGTCTTTAGAAAGTCTCTCTGATTTAGCTGGGGTGACAGTCACTACTAAGACAAAATTATTGTTTATTTTCTTTAAAGACCTTTTCCCATCTTCCTTGACCATGTGCAAAGTGGAATAGTTTTATTTTTTGTTCCCCAATAAACATGAAGGAATGAAGAAATATACCTGAAACTGTTATATATTTTCTTGTCAGTATATTCAGCAGTTTTATATAAGGTCATTGCCAACAGCTGAGTAGTTGTTTTGTAAAACTGTATTGCTCTTGACACTGATGGCTGCATATTAAACCTCAATTCTGCAAAAAACATATGTTAATATAACATAAGAGATTGGGGATAGTTTTACTGATTTCACATAGCAGGAGCGGTCTCAAACTAGTTTTG
This sequence comes from Eurypyga helias, assembly GCF_000690775.1. Classification (NCBI taxonomy): domain Eukaryota; kingdom Metazoa; phylum Chordata; class Aves; order Eurypygiformes; family Eurypygidae; genus Eurypyga; species Eurypyga helias. The sequence goes on from NW_010268767.1 coordinate 140,783, forward strand.
TGACTGTTGATCCTACATTTGTTGAACTAACACATCAAACACCATAGATCATATAAACAGCTTTCATCCACACAGTGTTTTTGTTAAAATAGCCAGAGCTTACACAATACAAATTTTTGTTCTTTTTGTGTCAACTGTAGGAGAACAGACAATACCTGATTTAAGCATAAAGGTAAAAAGTCATGAACAGACAATATTTGATCTTGCATAAAACCTGACAGTACAATGATAACCCACCATAAATTTCTGAAAGGACTTGAACTGGCAGAGTGCATTTATATCAGATTGGCATTTTGTGTTGTGCTGCTATGACTCTTTTGATACAGTACTGAAAACTCTAAAACAAATCTATTTTAAGACTGAATCATGACATTCTTGCTCATGAAGTTAAGCTCATATTTATTTTCAGAATCAAATCATTTCACACATTATTTTTACAAACATTTATAAATAACTTTACTAAACAGCTAATAAGCAGCTAATAAGGTTGTTCTGTTTACTGTGTGGGAACAGGGAGCCAAATTATCTAGGCCAGCATAAGGTGGGTAGGGGGAGGATCAGGCAAGAAAACTTAGTCCTTTAAAAACTTTCCTTTTTTTACAAATAAACCAAATCTTAATACTATAAAAAGCCACCTGTTCAGAAGCAATAATTTTAGATTTGCAATAAAATCTTGACCAGCTACTGAAAAAGAAGGGATTATCCCACTGTCTTCAGCACTGGTTCAGCCTCAGCTTGAGTGCTGTGTGCAGTTCTGTGTCATACCACTTAAGAAGGATGTAAAAGCCCTTGAAGGCATCCAGAGGAGGACAACAAAGCTGGTGAAAGAGCCGGAATGAATGTCTTGTGAGGAGCAGCTAAGGACTTAGGGCTTGTCTAGTTTGGAGAAAAGGAGGATGAGGAATGACCTCATCACTCTCTACAGCTTCCTGAGGAGGGGAAGTGGAGCGGGAGGTGCTGGTCTCTTCTCCCTGATATCCAGTGACAGGATGTGGGGGAATAGTTCAAAGCTGTGCAAGGGTAGATTCAGGCTTGACATTAGAAACCATTTCTTTAATGAGAGAATTGTGAAGCACTGGAATATGTTTCTTAGGCAGTCAATGCCCCAAGCCTGTCAGTGTTTGACGCATTTTGACAACGCCCTTAATAAAATGATTTAACTTTGTTCATCCCTGAGTTGGTCAGGAAGTTGGACTAGATGATCAGTGTAGGTCTCTTCCAACCAATATACTCCAGCCTGGCCTGGCCTATTTTATTCTGTTCTGTTCCAAACACAGGAGAGGAATCTAAATTTCTGCCTTTATAATTAAATACATAAACCAGATCTGAAGAAATACTAAACTTACTTCTTATTTTCTAATCTAGAAGTCCTCCTCAGTATTCTACAACTCTTCATTACCCATTCACTCTTGTAAAAATGACCACTGCTGCGACAAACCTGTTGAGACCTTAAAACCCAGCTGAGATCATCTCAGAGTAACATTAAATGAGATTAATAATGGTTACCATACATTTGTTTTTTAATAGATCAGATTGAATACATTTCTTACATGACTCTCACAGATAAGCCACAGCAGGTGTGTATCTCTTTATCTTAAATATTGTTACTAAGAGTTTATGTTGCAGATATTTCATGACATATGAGAATACTTCTCCTTGGTAGCACTATTGTATTTTGAAAGATCTAACCAAGCTAGGGTTTTTGGTTGGTGGTGTTTTGTTTTGTTTTTTTTTTTTTTTAAAGCTGACATTGGCAAGCAAAACTTTCTAAGGAGTTGTGCAAGGAAAGAGAGATTTAAACACTGAGATTTATTTAGATATTTAGATATTCTCTAAGCCCTTAGCAACGAATATAGACAAAGCAGTCATGATTTCTGTGACGAATAGACTTAAAAATAAATGTGTCTTATGACATCTCCACACAGTGTTACACGTGCTCATATGAGCGTGGAGTATTCATGCAGCATAGTTCTTTTTTCAGTATAATATTTGACTGTTCTTAAGAATGCAATCCCACAGTCAGAGCCTGGCTCCCACTTACTGGGAGACGCAAAAATGAATTAGTAGCACTGTTTTTGGGCAACAAACATAACTTTAGCTTTGACATCCTATTTATCCCCTGCTGAGAAATAAAGTATCTGCATGTATTTCATGTATTGAAATGATGAATTATAACCATTAAACAAAAATGTATTGCATTTGTTACAGCCACTGAGTAGACAAATTACCATTATGCTGTGCAAGTAATACTTTACAAACCCATTTGTCACACAGGATAGGTGTCATATGCAATCTGATTCACCCTGCTTAACGTATGAAATAAAACCTTGATTTTCTTCTACAGATATAAACCAATAACAACTAGCTTACATTCCAGAACCAGTGATAAATACTTTGTTTTCTTAACAAAGTAAACAAACAAAAATTCATTCTCTCTTGTGCATTTCAAAGAAAAATCTAGGATTACATTGCATCTTAATTGGTGCTAAGTATACCGAAAGCTTCTACATATCACACAAATCACGCCACTTACCATATTATCATTACCAATGCAGTAGAACACACTAAACTTTAAATAAATTTATCATGATAGATCTTTTGCTTATGTAAATCAGTAAAGATTTTGCCAATTTAAATACAGTTACACTGACTCAGAACTGGTTTAAATGACAGTGCTTTCATCCATGTCAGTACAAGTTAAACTCCAATTTACAGCAGTGAATGACAAGGCCATAGGTATTATTTCCAATATATTCTGATTTTAAGATGAAGTAGGGTAAGAATTTAAGCAAGTGCAAGAGTATATACTTTCACACTGAAAATGAAATTTAGGTTAAAAATAACTTCCAAGTTCAGGAAAAGGATCTAGAAAGGGCCCTTTAACAAAATGCTCATGCTGGAGATGTGTAAATCACAAGCAACTGCTTTGCTCTGAGTATCAACTTCTAAGTCAGGTGCCGTCCCCATGCAGCAGAACACCTTCCTGCCTAATCAGGCACTGAATTCTACCCTGAGCTTTCCTGGAATTTAGAAAGAAGGTTAAATGAAGATATGTATATTATAGACTCGCACATCAAACTTTCTTGTCTAGATTGTTCCGTATTATCAATACAGAAAAATTGGAATCCAGAGCAAAACAGCAGGTAATCTCACTCTCTTACTAGCTCACATTCTCTGTCCCCAGATATCCAAGAATAGGAGACTAGCTTTGCACACAATAGATGCAAATGGAAAACTTGATATGTGTTCAGCATGATACACAGTACTTCAGGGAAAAAAAAAAATTTACAAATGAGTAAATAGAGTACTCATCTGCATTTTTTTTCCTTTCCAGATTCAGGATATAAAACAGCACCTATTTCTCTCTTTTCATCTTGACTGCCAATACCACAGGCAATATGTTATCAGAAGAGAAGGTGAAGTTTGACACTACAAGACTGAATATATCTGCCATGTCTATTGATGTTGAATGCTGCCTGGAAAGCCGCAGAATATCCCAAACCTATTCATATGGCAGATATGACACAGAAACAGATTAGCAGCCTACCAGAAGGACACCTGGAGATTGAAAAGTGTCAGTATATGCCAATGTCTATGTAGATGTAGTTATCCTGAAGCGAATATAACTAGCACACTCAAGAAGACTTTTCTAGATTTGGATTACTATTCTTACATTATGTGATTTAAATTAGAGATTTGTGTTCTGGATTTTGCATTTGGATCTTGTAAATCCAAGCAAGTTTCTAGTTGATATTTGTTGAAATAGACCATTTTGTTTTATACTCAAGGATGGCCCTTTTATGATAGCATACCAGCAATACTCCTTTTTTCCCATTAAAAACTGCTAGAATCACTCACGAATAATGACTACTGTCCATTGGTTTGGGTCAGAGATTAAGTAAAAGAAGACTAACCACTATGTCAGTGGCCTTGAGCAAGAACAACGAAGACTGTACATATCTTACAGCCCTTGAGCAAATGTAATAAGAGAAACAAGTAACATTGTAAATAAAAGGTACCTATTCTAAAAAACCATGCATACCTCTGAGTCCTATTGACATGAATGAGAGCTTTGACATTGAGATCCAGAGAGGTGTAATCCTTGTGATGTTAACAAGTCATCTAAATCAATGTCTTTTGGAGACTCTTAAGCCATGACCCAGGAGCCATGCAGGAATTCAGTGGATTTTATGTTATGAGAAATACAAGAAAGACTTTATGTGTACGTGTATATATGTATAAGTCTTTGACCTCCCTACATATCTGCCACCTCAGGTCTGTTGAGATTTAGAAAAAAGAGCTAAATAGAGGTATTTCAATCTCAAATTTTCACACCAAACCTATTTGTCTAAGCATATCTTTATATCCAACATACAGAAACCGGGATCTAGACTAGCACTGAGTAAATACATTAGCAGATAAACCTTATCTAAGGACTCTAGTTATGACTTTGGAAAGCCCAGTGCAGCAGGCTTGCTCTGTGCTAAATGAGTAATAAAAGTGATCAGAAACCCCAAGCATTTTAAGAAAATTATGATTTATAGTTCCTGTCTATATAAGAGCATCTAACAGGTCAGGGCAATAACCACACAAAAACCCAAAAGAAAGAATTACATATGCATAAAGAAAGGTCATTCTGTCATTACTCCTCCACAGGAGAGTTCCTGTGAATGTGTGAACAGGATAGAACATGTGCATGTTCAAACAGGAACAAAAAGAAATATCACTGTAAATAGTTTGGGACGCAAAGACGTCATAACAGGAAGTGAGAAATCACCTTCGCAGGCCATTATATAAAATTATCATGAATCAGGATGGTGGCATTCTGGACCATATAGCGAGCTCACAAATTCCCTGCACCCACTTTTTACAGCAGTTCCCAGTAATTTTGTGTTCTCATCACATGATTTCTGTCATCCTTAATGGAGGTAAAAACACAGAAAACCATAGCAAAATATACTTATATGACAAGAGCTATGTAGCAGAGGCAAAATTATTGGTGGTCCTGATCTCCTTCCTGTAACAGATGATGGGAAAAAGAAACTAGTATCTTGTTAGTAGTTCTGTGGTTTGGTACTTTAAGTGTTACTTTCATATTTGACCTTAATTTTCCTTTCTGACTTTATAAAAATCCTAAATTTTCAAGTATTATAATTCTTCATCCATTCCTTTCTGTATAACGAGAATGGTTCCATGAACTGCTCTTGTTCCTCATAGATTACTTAAGTGCAAATTTCAGGAAGGCATGCAGTGCTCTGTAAGACTGTTGAACTCACTCAGCTCCAGGAATTCATTGAAACAATGCTTTATCTGCCTTTCTGGTCCCAAAATTAATTTCTTCCTATAAACAGGGTTAAGTCTTCATTTTCCATACTTTTTTATTTACCAATATATACTGATGGCCTGGTAAGCTCTCCTTTCGTCTCCCAGAGCTACATAATTTGGAGTAATTGCATCTTTAAAAAGGAAATGTTACTGGCTGCAGATGAACCACCAATACATTGTTCTTCAGTAGGACCTCAATTTATTAGCCTTTTTAATTTATTAGCCTATGTTACATTTTCATTAGTTCTTATTTTGGTCTCTCTAAAGTAACTTGACAAATATATCAAGACTGTAAGAGGCATTTACTTTGTCAGACTCAGCAGGGTGTTGGATTCCTCTTCTCTTTTTACCACCACTTTGGAGGTCCAAAATGAAATCCCCACACCAATGAACCAGAGCAGTTGGCTTGAACTATCAACCCTTTGTTCACATCAAATGCCTTCAAGGGAGACCTTTTTTCAGTTCCAACTGGTATAAGAAAATGTCTCTCTGGAGTAATACCAGAGCTGATACAACAATTTTATTTTTAATAAAAAAAATGCAACGCTTATTCCACACACACACACACACACCCCCAAAAATAGAATTTCAAAGTATGATGTGAATATTAAGTTTAAAGAGTGGTTAAATTTGTATTGTGCTATACTCATTCAAACTTTTCTGACCTACACAAATAGCATAATACAGGATAATATCTCTTTTCAGTGCATTAAAGAAGAATAATTTTATGCTGGGTGGCTTAAATACCATGGAAAACATAGTCTCTACACCACATTATTAACCTGAAGTGTTAGATTCTGATTCCTCCCTAAACTTCATTATCAACATTTTAGAAATGATCTGAGCATTACATTCCTCTCTGAGTACAGTTCAGTTTGTTCCTATCATAAATTTGAAGGATGATTCAGCTATACTACCAAAAAAAAATTACAATAACTACACATGAAAATCTTGTGTGACTTTAAACTGCAGTCTACCAAAACAATTTTCAAGGGTAAAAATCCTGATGCTAAAAACTACATGCTTAAAAAATGCCTCATGAAGGTAAAATGGAATTATACGTAAATTCCACCTTCTTTACATTCAATAATTACAGAGAAGCAGATGTTCACATGTTACTGAACAAAGAAACCTACAGGTGAGGCAAATGGATCCTTGACATCTCACATTTTTAGGGACTATGGAAGCAATTGTGTCCATGTACTTGATACTGGTGACACAGCACCTTGAATCTCATGTTCAGTTTTGGGCCCCTCCCTGCAAGAAAGACATTGAGGTGCTGGAGCGTGTCCAGAGAAGGGCAACAGAGCTGGGGAAGGGTCTGGAGCACAAGTCCTGTGAGAAGCAGCTGATGGAACTGGCGTTGTTTAACCTGGAGAAGAGGAGGCTCAGGGGAGACCTTATCACTCTCTACAGCTACCTCAAAGGAGGTTGCAGAGAGGAGGGTGTTTTGGTCTCTTCACACGAGAGACAAGAGATAGGACAAGAGGAAATTGCCTTGAGTTGTGCCAGGGGAGGTTTAGATTGGATATTAGGAAAAATTTCTTCACCAAAAGGGTTGTCAGGACCTTTGTGGGGGGCTGCCCAGGGAGGTGGTAGAGTCAGCATCCCTGGGGATATTTAAAAGATATGGAGATATGATGCTTAGGGACATGGTTTAATGGTGGACTTGGCAGTGCTTTGTTGATGGTTAGACTTGATGATCTTAAAGGCCTTTTCCAACTAAAACAATTTTATGATTCTATGATTATCTCTAAATAGAAAAACATTAACTAATACCATGTATTTTTAAAGAGAGGCAGATAGCAATTTTCTGATTACTAAAACTACTGAGTCATAAGATTTATTTACTGAACAATCCTTATATACTTACCACCACTTAAATGCTTATAGTTTATACTTGGGAAAACACATAATATTAGAACCATAGAAGGCTTTGTTCAGCTTCCATGGAACTGTAAAAAGGAAGATTTGTTGAAAAAAAAAAAATCAATGTAAATAAAGTAAATCCCAAGAATGTTAGTAAGTTTCAAGTTGTAGGAGAATTAATACAAAAGTGTGAGAAGGTTATAATAAGAATAATTTCTGCTTTGCAGAAAGGAATGCTGAGGTGCAGAACAGAACAACAAAAGTAAATGCAGAGCTGCTATAAAGGTGAGTTAAATTGTCACAAAGTAAGGATTAGACAAGAAGCTTGGGCTTTTTTTGTCCTTTCATAGAAATGTGCATAATGTAATCCCTTCATAAATACAACAGAGTCCCCTTTTAGAAACAGGTTTAGGCTAGATTTAAACTATCCAATAATATTTGAGGAAAGGAACTATGTTCTTCCCCAAGCTTTCTTTTATCAAGACAAAGAAACAATACTTTTTTCAGTACTCTCATAATATAGCATCTCTATGTCCTAATAACCACTTCTGAATCTAGCAATGTTTAACCACTTTTACCAAAAAAAGAATGACCAGATCTGTAAATAGTATTCCAGATCATGTCTTATTCTTGCCTAGTGACATGATATTAATATCCTGATATTGAAAAGCAGAAAAGTAATTTTCTAACTGCAGAGTTTTTATAAGAATGCATGAAAAATCTTCAGTGACTTCCCAGATTTTGGTGTGCAATAATCTAATATAGTTCTACTAATTGTAATACACAAGTGATTAAAGATCATAAACATAGTGGAGCCAAAAAACAGTTAAAAAGTAATTGGAAACATGAATAACATTAAAGAAAATTGACATGAAATACCATGAGTAACAGGAAAACATCTTTTCAAATGTAGTTTTTTTCTATAATACAGACACTCTAAAAGAGATTTTACGGGACTATTCAGAATAGAGATCCTGAACATCTTTCTATCAATCCTCCCTTCATAACCTGATTCACTCTCAATCAGCCTTAACTAGAAAGTCAAGGAAGGAAAAAGAAGTGTAATTTAATTTTTACCTGAAAAAGTAAGGAATATCATAGATTGAAAGAACACTGCCGAGTGATCTACAGCCCTTCCCCCCCTTCCCTGGCTTTTATAAAGTCAGTCTTAACAAAACTCCTGCCAATGTGAGTAAAATGTAACATAAAATAAACAATTTTTTCATTTTACTTGTGACCCTTTAATGAGCACGTTTCTATCTGAAGGCAGACAGCCATTTTGTGGAGTGCATTTGGAATAAGTATGAACTGGGAGAGCTGTCATTTGCTGCTGGATGCCAGGTTATCAGAACATAGGGATGAAATGGGTGCTGGACTACTACCAGTTGTGCCCTGATAGCAAAAACCAGAGGTACCTTCATTCCAACAACCACTATGCTGTCTGTTAGTCAACATTTTTTCTAATGCTATATCCTTTGAAAAATATTTCTCATATCTAAGATGGATAACTTCACTGATGTCTTAATTTCTGATTTTTTCTCTAGCAATAAAACAATTTTTTAATTTCATCTTTCACTGGATCAATATCAGTCCCTTTTCCAAAAGCCAAAATGTTCTAAGTTTGTTTCTTTTTAGAAGTTGAAAACCCAGCCTTGAGAAAAAAAAGAAAAAAAAAAAAAAAAGAGATGCTAAACAATTTTACTTTCTTTGTTTATATTTTTTTTCCCCTAATGACAAGAACATGTGTTTTCAACCTTCTGACTGATATTCCTAGCTCCCTCTCACAGGACAATCCTGGAACCAATTCCAACCTCCCTGAAGCAGTCACCCAGCTTTTCCACCTGCTGCAACACTTTTTGCCTTGAGCAACAGTACTCAAACCTTTCAGTCTATAAATGCCTTCTCTGTAATATGCCCTCTTCAATACACAAAAAAGAACTTAATTTGTGCAAACAATAATAGTATAGCATAACTACGAGGATACTGTAACCATTTCTTCCACCTGTGTTGTTTTCTGAAGGGTGGTCAAATGAGATTTTGAGAGTATATGCCTTACATCATAAAATAGCTCAGTCAGGAGCAAAACTGCATGGTGAATTTAAAAAACAACTCTCTAGTACTAACAGTGTTGACTTGTCAAGTAAACAACACATACCATATATATACCAGAAATAGCAAATGCTAAACTCCTGCAAAGTCTGAAAGTCCCAAGAAAGACACTAAGAAGTTAGTAAAGTGAAATAAAACCATTTAAATCCCATTATAGAAATTCTGATAAGAGGTGCTTCAGGAGTACTTTGAGGAATTTGAGAACAAAACATAAAATAAAGGTTCATGAACATCAAAGATTATATTCCTATATTCACTTTCCAGGGTACTTCAATATCTTTATCTCTCACAGTAATCACCAAACCTTTCTTCTAGGTACTGTCCTAACCCAGTACTCTGCTTAAAGAGTGTTGTAATTTTGTAATCTTTGTCCCCAGATTGTTCTCCCCCAACCAGGTTTGAGTTGGGTCTGCCCTGAAAGCTCCTCCCCCTTTTCTTGATGCACTGTCCAACTGACTCCCTGACAGGTCTTTCTGAAGAGATAATTAGTGGGTTTTTTTCCCCCCTGACTCTGCAGGGGCTGACTTTATGCTTCACTTCTGCTCTTCATCCATTCCATGCTAGGGCCTCCCGTGCACTCAGCCAGAGAGCTACTCTACTCAGCACGAAGCAGTAGGGCCAGAGTCTCTCTAGACTTTGCGGCTGGACACCAGCAGCCATGCCCTCTAACAAGCAGCACCTCCCCTGATAAAAAAAAAAATCTGTGTCACCCATTAGTAGGGAATCATCAATTAATAATAATAAAAAAGGTTAGAAATTAAGTGCATAAAAGCCAGGAAGCTCAAATGTTGGTGAGCCAGTTCTCACTTATATTTGACTCAGACTTTCCACAGTTACGTTTAATTAATTGCCTCACGTAGACATAAGAACAGTTGTGAAATATTCTCTACTGACTCAGGTTACATAACTTAGTGGGATGAGATTGTGATCTCTCCTTTCATTTGGAAAAAAATAGACAAGAAAATAAAAAGAATGTATCTCATCAAAAACAGTTATAATCCAGCGGCTGAAAGGAATTGTCATGCAATATGCAGGCTCTTGTCTCTCCGGCCAGGGATGAGGCTCTTTCTAGTTTATTTCTTGAGAAAGAAGGATGGTGTTTGTCCTTATTACCACAGTCTGCATTTGCTAACCAAAAGTAGAATCCAAGCTTTTGTCTCTACTTTCTCAGGTGAAGGCTTTAACTACGCAGCAATTTCCCACTCCAGTGCAATTCTGCCTCTCCTGTCTGTCTTGGATCTGGGAAAGCTTCCTGATTAAGCTGTTATCATACCAATATAGTTCTGCAACTGTTCAGATGCATTTGTATCTACATTTTGTAATGACAAAATGAAAAACAAGGTATTCTTCAAAAAATATTCTGACAGTTTTCTGCTAACCAGTAGAGAGAAACCCTATGGTAGTGTCTAAATGAGAATGAGCTCCACAAAATACTAAATAATAAATGAGTTTTCATCCTGGCCCTATCAATTTTAAATACAGATATTGTTACCTTTTGCAAAAGCATATTATCTCACCATCTTTCCTAGTTGTGTATGAAAGAAGTATTGTTAGCATTCATTAGTAACTGTAGTGGATTATATGCAAGGAAAATTATAAAATTTATTATAAAATCTGTGAGAGAAATATTATATAACTCAATATGGAACTGTTAATATTGGTCTGATAACCATAGTTGTTCATCTAACTTTTCATGATTAAAGTTCAAAGGTCCATTGACTTTTCTCTTTTTATTTTACTGTTAAATAAGGAATTTTCATAATGAAGCACAAAGCAAATAAATTCCAGAACCTATCAATAAGCAAGACTTATTTTTTCTCAAACAAAAAATATTTCTAAGCAACACAAATTTATCTTTTTAATAGTCCTGTTACTTTTTTTATTACCTTAAGGCTACTCAGGTGTCAGCATCCTTTTAAGTCTGAAAAGAGCTGGCTACTTGATCTGAAATAGTCATGTGTTTAATTAATTTACTTTGACAACTGAAACCTTTCAGATGGTGACTGTAATGGACAGGTACCTCCTGTACTAACCTTTTGAACAGAAATTACACACATTTAAATTGTAAAATAGATTAAGTCCCACAGTGATGAAGGACAACATCTTGAATTTCTTTACAACATAATTGTGTTGGCATTACACATGAAAGCAAACGCCCTCTCTGCATTTGATCAACACTGTATTCCTGTTTTGAATGATTTATTCCTATGATTTGTTGGCATTTTTTTTGTTATTCACAGGCATGTAAAAGGAATTCAGTAGTACTCTAACACATGATCTCATATCTTACAATGCATTGAAGTGTTTTACATCAAACACATAATACATACTTTATGAATCAAGATATAATTCCAGTGTTGTTCTTGTGAATAGAAAACGTACAAGTTAGCCTGTGTTCCTCTACCTTTTCATTCTTTCCAGGGATAATTCTAACCAGTAGAACTGTAACATCTAGCACAAGTAGACATGGAAAAGATGTTAGTGGTAACTAAATATTTTGATGGTGCTACGTAAGTTTGAACAACATTCTGCCTTAATACAATCACATATCTTTTATTTTCATATTATTTTAAATACATGTGTGATGTACCTTTAAATATATCACTTATCTATGTGGCTCGTTCTCAGAAGTAGGCCATTACCATAAAAAGATACAGATTCATATAATGGACCAACCAAAGCAGAGAAGGCAAACAATGTCAACTGAAGAGCTTCATAATTTTTAACTCTTATTATTTTTTTCTGCATTATATTATTTTTACCCTTTTCTCTTTCCATTAAAAGTCCATAAATGCCTTATTCATATAATTATCTAGTTAGTCTGTGAGAAAAAAATTTCTGAAACACAGTAAGCCAGGTGAATTTAGCTGTTGTGTTTTATTCATATTAGTCAAAATCTTTGCAAATTTTCACACTCCTCTCTAGTGAAGGAGTTTGTAGTATTCAACAGTACTTTCTGTGGGATTAGATATATTGTTTCTGCCACTTCTGAAGACCCAGTGGGATATTTTGGGGGAAAATAAGTTCCTCTGAATGGGATCTAAACTAGGCAACAGTTAGCTCCCAGTCTTCAGCATCCTGCCCAAAATTTTAGTGACACACTTAATGTGGACTTGGAGTTTGCATCCTTAAAATTACTTCAGAAGTTATAAGTCACTTCTGTTAGAAACTTGGGAGTTAAAGAAAACATGTACATAAGTACGAGAGAACATCCTCCAGTACGCCTGGATGAAACAATAATTCTTCATCCTTTTGCACATTGTGTTAGGATTGAGAGCGTTCACCCCTTCCTGGGCTGAGTAGAAGCCTGCAGCCCCTTTCTTCCTTCTTTGATCTCCTAAGAGTTGTGTTTGTTGAGATAGACAATACAAGTTTAAACAGTGTCAGCTATTCCTGGTCAAAAGGTTTTGTTCCAAACGAGTAGGGAAGGTGAAACCACATTTCAGCTGGTGCCTAGAGGTGCCCGGCTGAGAGCACCACTAGCTGGAGCAGTAGTCTTTGCAGAAGGGCACACTGAAGTCAGGCCAGAAGCGCTGCTGAGGGCAGCACATGTAGGCACACCACATGCACTCTCCCTGTCACCAGCCCTGCAGCAACTACCCCTGGCATGGCTGAGCAAGCTCCCAAGGGAGGATGCAGCTCTGCAGCTCCAGGCTGTGGGGTGTTTGGTGACTCTTGCTGAGGTAGAGGGTTTACTCGTCCACAGGAGGTGTGTATTGGGGCATTTTCTTGTGTCATCAAGGAAGGGATTTGCAGGTGGAGGTCAGGAAGCTGTAGGATGTTAGAGATTAAAAGAAGAGTTACACAAGCTTTTTCGAGATCCTGAGGGTAGAAGACCCTGATGCCCACAGCTGTACCAAGAGGTGTAGGTAAGGTTGGTGCCTGTTGGGAAATGAGAGTGAAAGCTGGAAGCTCATCACTCCTAGCACCAGGATGACAGCTTGTGTTCCACCTGCAGATCTGTATCTGCTGAATAGTTCAGTGTCCTGGTAGTAGGCAAGCAGGTGGGAGCGATGTCCAATGAAGAAATGAAGTCAATGGAGACCAAGCCCCACAGCAGCACCAAGAGGAAACTGTGTCAGCTGAAGACAGATACATTGTTTTCTAGGATAGTATCTTACTTACCAGAGAGTAGGGTTCAACCTGGATAAGCTCTTCATGTTCTGACTGATGGATTTGTCAATGTCAGTTCACATTGCATAACTACTGTACCAGTATTAGCTGCTATTGTGTAGGGATGTATGGAAGGATGGACTAACTGCACTTACCAATAATGCTGACAACCATTTTCTGAACATTAAATTATCACTGCTGTCAGTTTCAAAAAAACCTGCACTAAATCAATATGACTATAAAGTAAATACTGCAGGAATTAAAAACTTGTCACCAAGTTTACATAAAAGAAATGTAAACTTTTTGCTAGGAAATCTCCAGGGGAATGTATTTTCATTCACTGCTGCTCAGTGTACACACTCAAGCATTTCATTTTCCCAGTGGGTAAACTAATTAAAATCACAAAATGATACCAATTCTTGAGCAGAGAACTGTAATAACTTACTATGAAAAAAAAAAACAACTCATATTGATACACATTGCTTTAAACAAAGGACGCCAAAAAGAAATGAGAAAGCTGAGCACACACAGGTCTTCTGATTTGCAGATACTATAGAGATACAATTTCTTTTTGTCCTTTCTCCTGAGAACAAACTCATAATACAAATATTAAGTGGACCATGTATAAAGACCATCCCATTCAGATAGACAGTATGGATAATCAATTTACAATTAAAAAAAATAAAAATTATAATTACTGGATGGGTCTTTTAGAGGAAGCATTTGGATTTTCCACAAGTAATTATCTTCTTCAGTACATTCAACACCTGTTCAAATATCCAGAAAATTTATATGATGAATTATGAATACACTCTGACCTTACGTTATATATAGGTGATACAGGTATTTCATTTATTTTGTAACAGAAGTTCTCTAAATCTGAAAATATTTTGAAAATAAGAGTCAATAGATGAGGAAGGTTTTGTTTATCTACTGGGTTATGTTATTTCATATTTATTAAAATGAGATTTTTACCTTTCATTTCAAAATTACAATTAAAATAGTAATAATTAGAGCTGTTAGTGTTAATTCTCAGGAGTGGGATATTCAGGCTCTGTGGGAAGAAACACAGAAAGCAGTCTCTCAAGTGGATTAATAGATGACAAAGAAAGCAACAGCATATACAAACACAGACCAGCAGAGAGGTTTGGAAAGAGTTAGGGTAAACATGTGTAAGCTGTGAAATTAGGTGATAGCACTTGAAAGCCAATTTACCTGATAACAGTTTGCATTTCTGCAAGTTCTTCATAGTGAAGGCTATAATCTAGGTCCTAAATTCATCAGGCTTAATTTTACATTTCTGAAGTGGTAAAATGGCACTTTTAAGAAGACATTGGCACTTGAACAGCTTTTTCCCCCCCTTTACTGTTGTTAACAATTGTCTCTCACTGAGACACTATGGCCTATTTAATCAGTGTAGAATTTACCTTGAGTCCATAACAAAACCATTTACCTCCCTTAGGTTCTACTGTGAGCACGCAAATGGGACCTAAATGTCCATAGACCTTGTACTTGTCCTTTGAAAAGGACAACTTCACTTTCAATGAAAAATAAAGATGCCCATTAAACAACCCTCTAGTATTAGACGATATTCTTCCTGAAATCGTTACACAGGGGTGAGCTGTTTCTGTAGTCATAGCAGAAGAGTTTTCCTAGCATTGATCCATTATAGATTACTGTGAAACTGTTTATGTCAGTGAATGGAGCTTTAGGTTGTCCAATATACTTAGAAAGTGTCATGTCTTAAAATACACAGGGATAACAGCAAAAGTAATTCTCCTGTCCCACATTTCGTTCTGTCTAGGTGAACCTTTGTAACTGCATTGATTTCCACAGACATTAGTCGTAGTCTGCAAGTAATTTGGAATCAAAAGATTGGTAGATATAATTATTTGGAAATTTAAGTACTTCAAAGCTGTAACTTTATTCTTGCAGACATAATAGAAAAGCAGAGGTTGTGAATGCTCCATCTGGTGCCATTCATGTTTATTATTACTAATATTGGACTCCTTTTACTTCTATTCAGAGAACAAAAAGCTTTTAATTTGTTGCTGTCTATATCTCCTATTATTTGAAGTGCCATAAGGAAAATCAAATGCAATTAGCCTGGCACTGAAACGTAAATAGACTATAACATACCAAATTTATTTCACTGTAATACAGCAGGACAGGAAATGAAGGTACAAGTATGTAGAATGTGTTTACGCAACCTAAGTCATAGAACAAATACAACTAGAACTTTAGCATCCCTATCTACAAGAAGAGATCATCACATGCTGACCAGAGACTGTAGATTCAACATCTCTCTCATGAAATCTCTTCCAGTATCACTGTTTTACTGTTGATTCTAAGATTCAGAGACCTCTGACACATTCTGTGCCAGCCATGAATTAGGATATCTAACAGGAGACTAGGCATCGGCCCAGGGTGATACCCTTTCTTATCAAAGCATGTAACCAGGCATTCCTCATTGTAAGGGATAACACAAGAGCAGAGAGGGTGGATGGAATCTTACACAACTCATTTTACCTTTGTTTATAGAAAATGAACATAATTTGGGCTCAAATGTGGATACCTAGATTATCGATATCTGGGTTAGGCTGATAAAATTGCAAACCACATACTCTGCTGTAAACAAGATCATGACCACTAGGTCAAGAGAAGTTGTTCTCTCCCTCTACTGGGCACTGGTGAGGCTACACCATTAGACTGTGTTCAGTTTTGAGCTCTCCTGTTCAGGAAAAGTAAATAAATTGGAGATTGCACAAAGGAAGTTACTAGGGTGTTCACAGTCAAGCTGCTGTCAAGCTCCCTAGAGGGGGAGGCCAAGCAAGCTGGGCTTTAGTCTGGCAAAGAGGAGGCTAAACTGTGGTCTAGCATAGGCCTGCAGTTGAAGGGCTGTTGCAAAATTATGGAGTTAAATGTTTCTGGTTAGTGCAAGGAGCTCTAATCTACTAGGAGCAACAGCTGCAGCTTGCAGTTTGGGAAGGTCAGATGAACAGCAGGAAAGAAAATGCACCATGCAGCAGGGGAATGGCTTGCCCAGAGGGGCATCCTTGGACACCTCAAGATATGGTTAGACCAAGACAGGCTGAATTAACCTATTTATTCTTGGCAATAGTCCTATTTCAATCAGACCATTGGGATAGTGGTGTCCAGAGATCCCCTCCAGTCAACATTAACACAGTGATGTTTGAAACAGAACATGTTAATGTTGGATAAGCTGAAATAAAATTTGTTTATCTTAATGGTGAAATCCTGGCCTCATAGGAGACCAGCGGGAATTTGTCCCTGACTGTCATGGGGCTGAGAGACAATGTTACTTGTCAGTGAGGAAGAAAGAATCATGTTTAAACTTGTTATGCAAAAGAAACTCAGAGGAAAACAGGAAACCTTAATAATGGCCATTTTTCCTTTCTCACTCATATACTAATAAAAGTCAGAGACAGATACTATAGAACCTAAGGAATATAACAATTTAGTACGTTTGTGTGACATAAGTAAGTACCAATTCAGCACCTAGTCACTATTCAAATATTCCATTTTATGAATCTAACAGTTGACCTACTCTTGCATACTGCGTATGTTGGAAGGGAGAATTTTCCAGCTAAATAAAACACATATGTAAGTATTTTCTGTTCTGTTCTCTTCTTTAACACAATTGAAAATAACTAATACTTTAAATCTCAACTTAAAAAAATCCCATAACTTTATGCATATCAGCAGCATTGTTCATTTAATACTTGGGAAGTGTATATTTAACTTCAGACTAAAAATACCAAAAGAACCATTCCTTGAATAATTTCTAAATATAGATCACTTCATTACCTGTAAATCAGTCTCAAAAATGATGCAGCATGTGAAATGCTAAATGAGAACTGACTGGTAAAGTGCTATGCCTCTTGCAATCAGAAGGAACAATTACAGCACCAACTACTAATTCTAAGAAATCAAAACATGGTTAGGCAGCCACTAAATTCTATTATAAAGTGTAATTATTATTATTAGACTTCTTTCAGAAAATGAAGAGATGGAAACATTATGCAAGTACTTAACCTTTTTTTAGTAGCTGGGGCATTGTTCTTTACAGTGCTACTAGATGTATTCATCTTTAAAAAGAAAAAAAAAACACTCTAAGTTCTGAAAAGACTGGCTGGTTCTTCTCTTTAATACTTAATCAGAAATGTTGAGATACTCTAATATTTTTTTTCTCCTGAAGTGGATTAGATTTAAAATGAAGATAGGTTAAGCAGGCAGAATGTGTAATAATGCTTTGTAATTAGCACAATCCAGAGCTAACTGTATTACACTACTGATGTATGTATTTCTCATGTGGGTATTTTTTGAAGTATCTTAAATAATCTGTAGTACAGTGCAAAGAAAAAAAAAATGGCCATGATGTGTATACAAACTTACAACTTTAAGGATGTATATATGTAAGCAAGGCAAACTTTTACTAACTAAATTGAAATTGCATTCACAATTTTTTTAATCCATATAGGAATTTAAATAGATCTAAAGATAAATGAATGGATACTATATCTATAAATCCTGCCGTGGGACTCAGGCAGATCTCTTTTCCTGCCTAAGGACTTCTGATTCATGTGATATCTTGCATATCACAATGGTTTTATTTTCTAGCCATGTCTTCTTATGCTGGGGGCCCCTGAGCTGGATGCAGTACTCCAGGTGTGATCTCCCGAGAGCAGAATAGAGGGTGAGAATCACTTCCCTCACCATAACCTGTTTCTCATGCTTCTTTAGCAGCCCAGGATATGGATGACTTTCTGAGCTGCCAGAGCACACTGCCGGCTGATGTAGAGCTTCTCATCCACCAGTACTCCCAAGTCCTTCTCCTCAGGGCTGCTCTCAATCCATTATCAACCCAACCTGTACTTGTATTTGGGATTGCCCCAACCCAAGTGCAGCACCTTGCTCTTGGCCTTGTTGAACTCCATGAGGTTGGCAGTGGCCCACCTCTCCAGCTATCAAGGTCCCTCTAGGTGACATCCCTTCCCTTCAGCATGTTGACCATACCACAGAGCTTAGTGTTGTTGGCAAACTTGCTGAGGGTCTACTCAACCCCACTATCCATGACAGCAGCAAAGGTGTTAAACAACACCAGTCCCAAAACCAAAACCATTAGGAATGCCACCCATCATTAGTCTCCACTTGGACATTGAGTGATTGACAGTAAGTCTTTAAGTGCAACCATCCAGCCAATCGCATATCCAACAAGTGGTCCATCTGTCAAATCCATGTTTCTTCAATTTAAAGTCAATGATGTTATGCGAGACAGTGGCAAACATTTTGCAGAAGTCCAGGTAGACAAGGTCAGTTTCTCTTCCCGTATCTTTTCTTGTTGCACTTGTCAGCCCTGACCAGATTTCATTCTATCAGGGCTTTCCTAAGCTGATTACTGGCTGCTTGGGCAATTTCTCTGTATTCCTTCCAGGCTACCTGTTCTTGCTTCCACCCTTTGTCACATTCCTTTTCTGTTTGGTCAGGATCTCGTTGTTCCTCCATTCAGGTCTCCTGGTGTTTTTGTCTGACTTCTTTGTTGGCATGCATCTCTCCTGAGCTTGGACAAGGTAATCCTTCAATATTAACCAGCTTTCTTGGGCACCTCTTCCCTCCAGGGCTTCATCACATAGTACTCTACCAAGCAGATCCCTGAAGATGCCAAAGTCTGCTTTCCTAAAGTCCAAGGTGGTGAGCATGTTGTGCTCATTTCTTGCTGCCCTAAGGATCTTGAACTCTACCATTTCATGGTCATTGCATCCAAGGCTGCTCTTTAGCTTCACATTCCCCACCAGCCCCTCCTTGTTGGTGAGAACAGGTCCAGCAAAACACCTCTCCTCATTGACTCCTCTATCACTCGGAGAAGGAAGTGATAACCTCCTGGATTGCTTATTCCCTGCTGTGTTGTCCCGCCAGCAAATATCTGCTGGTTGAAGTACCCCATGCGGACTAGGGCACTTGCAAGTGAGGCCACTATGTGTCTATAGAGGGCCTCATCTGCTTGGCCTTCCTGGTCTGGTAGCCTGTAGCAGACTATAATGTCACCTATCCCTGCCCTCCCTTTAATGCTGACCCATAAACTCTCAGAACAGTAAAACTCAGAAAACTTGTAGGTTGAGGAGAAAGCAAAGGAGAAGTGGAAGGAGAGAAGGAACAGAAAACAAAACAAATGATGCAAAGACAAATACTCACCACCTTCCACGGGTAGATCAATGAGCAGTCGGTTCCCAAGCAAGAGATGGCTAACCTGCCTAAAGGCCCTTCTTTTCCCTTTTTATTGTAAAGCATTATATTATATGGAAACAAAAGTACCTCTTTGGCTAGTTTATCTGCCTGGTTGTGCGCCCTCTGATCATCTTGTGCGCAACCCCCCATCTATTCACTGCGGGGAGCAGAGTGAGACTCAGAGAAGGCCTTGACACTGTGCAAGAACTGCTCAGCAACAGCTAAGTGTGAGTGTATTATCAGCATTGTTTTTTGTTATAAATCTAAAACACAGATCCATACAAGCTGCTATAAAGAAAATTGATTTCATCCTGGCTAGACCTTGTACACAAACCACTGAAATGTTGTAAAAAAACAAAAACAAAAAAACCCACACATATATTTATCATATTTATCTTCTGTGTTGACTATAACACTAATTTCCTTGAGAAACCCTACATTCTAAGAAAAAGAAATCCAGCCCCCCTGTTTTCTCATAAATTCTTGGTGACTATTTCTAGCTAAATTGCTATTTCCAAGATGTTTCTGAATTTCTTCCAACAAATTGTTTCTAAGAGCTTCCTCACAGGGAAGTGAATCTAGTTGGCTGCTGATCCCTGTTCTGAGCTGCATGTTCCACTGAATTATATTTGCCTTGAGAGCCTGAGTTTAGTTGGGGTGGAAATGAGATTCAGGTGTTTCCCTGAAAAGTTGCTATACTGACAGGTTTTTCTTAGGCCTAATTTGTGATGACTACCACCTACAATCAATCCTACCTGTGTTCCTGAACTGATGGCTGCCATTTGTTGCTTTATTCCACACATTTGTTAGTTAGCTTTATTAATTCAGAAATTGCTGTAATAATTCTCAGCCTGTCAGCTGCCTGGTTCTGGGAGCAGCATCGTGCTCTCTTACCTGGCAGCCCTGCCTGGAGGGTACTACTCTTTAGTGACCAAAAGTGATCAGACACTTTTTTTTCCTTTTACACCTGGCTATGAGTTCATTATGTGGCTCTATAAGGTTAAATTTTTACCCCTAGCCTGTATTTGATCTTGACTCTGCCACACCTGTGTGCATTCAGCATGCTGTTCTTCAGCCCTGCTGCTGGCTGTTTGCTGTCCACCTGGAATCACTACCTGCTGTGGGCAGGTCTAAGTCACTCTGTCTGGTCTTCAGTGTTTAGAGCATTAACTTTTCTCAAACTCTACAGTATATTTTAGTAGCTACTGTCTGGTAGATTTATACAAAGTCTACATACACATAAATACAATAAAAAGTGATGGAGAGAGAGAGACAAAGCAGAGTGTGTACTAGCCTAAAGCCCATGTCCTGATCTCAAAGACTACTTTGTTTTTTGTATTGGTTTTATGTGTTGGGGTTTTGCTAGCAGAGGAGGAGTTCCATCCATTTTGGGGGTCGCTCTAGACAGGAAGTTAGGGTGTCACATGGGATTATTGGGTGCCAAAGCCAGCTCAGGTCAGGTCACGGCTGCACTTCTGGCAAACCTTGTCCTCTGTAAGTTCGGGTGATTTCTGATGTAGTGTTTCCTACAACATGAAACGCAGGACAAGGGTTAGTTGCAGCAATTAATGTCCATCATGCAATATAATTCATGGGCTATTTTCCCCAAGAATCAAATCTCCTTGAGGTACACACTGGACTTCGTCATCTTCTCACATTAACCACCACGTGTGTCCATGTCCTTGATTGAAAGCAATCCCATGGATGGGTTTGCCTTTGCCCAAGGCAGGAGTAACCTCTTTTACAGGTTACTGTAGCAGTTTTTCCCAACATATTGTTAACATGCACTACAGGGACTTTATCATAGAATCACAGGAAGGTTTGGGTTGGAAGGGACCTTAATG
>NW_010268767.1:162412-181498 GCF_000690775.1 Eurypyga helias
CTTCACCACCCTCTCCATGAAGAACTTCTTCCTGATATCTAATCTAAACCTCCCTGTTTTCAATTTAAACTCAATACCCTTTGTCCTGTCATTACAGGCCCTTGTAAAAATTCCCTCCCAGCTTCCCTGTAGGCCCCCTTCAGGTATGGGAAGGCTGCTATAAGGTCTCCCTAGAGCTTTCTTTTCTCCAGGCTGAACAAGCCCAATCCTCTCAGCCTGTCTCCATAGCAGGGATACTCCAGCCCTCTGATCATCTTTGTGGTCTCCTCTGGACTCGCTCCAACCAGTCAATATCCTTCTTATGTTGGGGGCTCCACAGCTGGATGCAGTACTCCAGGTGGAGTCTCACCAGAGCAGAGTACAGGGGCAGAATCCCCTCCCTCGACCTGCTGGCCACGCTTCTCCGGATACAGCCCAGGATGCTCTTGGCTTTCTGGGCTGCCAGCGCACACTGCTGGCTCATGTCCAGCTTTTTGTCCACCAGTACTCCCAAGTCCTTCTCCTCGGAGCTGCTCTCGATCCACTCTCCACCCAGCCTGTACTTGTATTTGGGATTGTCCCAACCCAGGTGCAGCACCTTGCACTTGGCCTTGTTGAACTCCATGAGGTTGGCAGTGACCCACCTCTCCAGCCTGTCCAGGTCCCTCCGGATGGCATCCCTTCCCTCCAGCTTGAGAATGCATCACACAGCTTGGTGTCATCAGCAAACTTTCTGAGAGTACACTCGATGTCATCATCCATGTCACTAACAAAGATGTTAAACATTCCCAGTCCCAACATGCACATGCAAGTGTAATATGCAGTAATATGCTCTGTAGTCTGAAATGAGACTGGGACTCAGATGGCCTGGAGGTACTCTAAGAACATGTCCTGTTGAGGTAGGAAGGGCATAGCAGTGTGGCATATTCTCACTAGTGATTGTTTTTTTCTAGTGTTTTTGTCTTCATGTTCCCTTTGTGCATTTTTGACTCAAGTCAATAACCTATTTCTAAGAAATTAAAAGTCAAGTATCAAGGCACATATAGGAATGAATACAGACAAAGAGGGGTGATTAATAAAATTATTGTATGACAATGAGCAACGTAGAAGAGAATGATCTGCTCTTCCTTCTTGTATAAGGAATTAAAGTGATATTTAATATTTAAATGGGGAATTATCAGGCTCTAGTCATATAATTTTTATGTTGTCCACTGTTACCTCAGGGCTCTTATATTTGTATGATCTAGCTCCTTTGCCCACACTGAGCATTATGCAGAACTAACAAGTCTATCTAATTTTAATCCTAATTGATTAAATAGTGCTGAAATTGAGGTGAAAAAAGACAGACAAACTATTAAGGTTTTTCCAGTTAGATCTCAGTTGGAAAAAAAGTATTTCTTAACCCAAACAGATATTCACACCACCAGTATCTTCAGGTCACGGCCCTATAACATGATCACAAACAAGTAAGGAACTGTGCCTCTTCCTCCAGTCCTGAATAATGAGTATGAAATGGAAGCCAAAAGTGCATGCCTACCATATTGCTTTTACTGGTCAGTGTGAATCAGACATCTTGTGGAGGGCCAGGAGGGTCTGCTCTGAAAAAATTCTTTTTCCTAACCCCTTCCTACTCCATGCTCTGTAATCCACACCACTGGTCAGTGTTTTTCTTTGTAACGAAGCACTGCTTCTACTGTGCAGAAAGAAATCAGATTTGGGAAACATTAGTCAAAGGTCCTGACACTATATTTTTCTGTATGGCTAATCTATTTTAGACAGAAATGGAAATGTGGGTTAATAAGACCAACCATATCTGCAGATTTAGGTCTTAAACATATCTGTAACTGGTGAATGGAAAGCTGTAAAATCATCTGGATGCATGAGTAGTCAAACCTTCAATAGAGAGATTGTTTTAGTCCGTGTCTGCACTACTGTAGCTGTGCTGATGTCAGTGGAATTTTCACCTGCACAGAAAGAAGCAATGCAGTTATAAACCAAACTAAGATGTTTATCCAGAATATTCACACGTCCTTCCTAGCTATCAGACTTTTATTGCTCAGTTAAACCAAAATACTAGTAGCAGCCAAATACATTTTGGTCCTATTGTTGTCTCAGGTAAGTAAAATGGTAAATAAGGATGAAACTGAACCTGTAAAAGGTTCCATTACTCTGTAATTTTAATCTTCATTAAAGTTCAATTTATTTCCAGATCATGAGGAGAAAATTTCTTTTTGCATGTGTTTTCTGAACAGGACTCTGTGCACGACTATGTGAGGACTGAGAGAAATAAGTCAAGGGAGTTTATCATGAAGTTAAGCTTTCCTTACTTCAAAACTGAGAAAATTAGAAAACCAGATTTATCCAACTATGTGTATAGCTCCTATTTTTCAGCATATAAATTTAATTTCTGAGATACATCTAGAGTTACAAAATATTCAAGTAAAAAAGATTTTTTGTTTGTTTGTTTTTGTTTTAGTGAAGCCTTTCTGAATTGCTGGGGAATTAGTGATAAGTAACTAGTGATAGGACAAGAGGAAATGGCCTTAAGTTGCACTGGGGTATGGGGGGGGGGATGTTAGATTAGATATTAGGAAAAACTTCTTTACTGAAAAAGTGGTCAGCCATTGGAACAAGCTGCCAGGGAACTGGCCCTGGAGGCGTTCAAGGAAGGTGTAGGTGTGGTGCTTAATGACATGGTCTAGTGGGTATGGTAGTGTTGGGTTGATGGTTGGACTAGATGATCTTATAAGTTTTTTTCCAACCTTAGTAATTCTGTGATTTTGAGAATTGATTTCATTGTGGTGTCTTGTCTTGACATAAGCAACTCTAACAACAGTGATTTGAGAACCTTTCTATTTCTTGTTCTGTTGTTGAAGTACTTTATATTTATAAAGTTATTCTGTGACATGCTGAGAAACAAGTTATCTTTGTTCCTGACTCATCTCTAGCTGATTAATTCTCTTATTCTGTTAAAAGAAAAAGGAAAGGTTAAAATAGAGATTTGTGCATTTAATTCAAAACTAAGTAATTTATGTTCATATGTTGTACCTATTTTCTGCAGAATTATCTTTTTTTGTACTTTAGAACACAATCTGTCAACCACTGTAAACCTCTGACAATTTTTGACATCTTTTCTAATGAGATCCAAATGTTACGCAGTAGCTACTAAAAATTACTAAAAAAGAAAGATACCAGTTTTGAGAAAAGCATTTTGCTCCTTTAGAGTGGCACCACCTCAGTGAAAAAGTCTCACAGAAAACTATGGAGCTCTGGATTTTGTCTCTTGTTCTGACACGATAATTTTTCAAACCAGAATTTGGCCATTTAATGTTTCCCTTTATATGTTAATCTTATACTGCATATGTTAAGATATATCAATTGTTCAGTGCATTTCATTTGAATAAACTTGAATTGAATATTCTTTTATTTGCAGAGGGGTCTTTTATTTCTAAATATAAACATATTTTCCTTCACTTTTGTTTGTAATGGAAACTGCAGTGTGCCATTGGTGATGTACACCTATTGACCAATATTTATTAATTAGGAAATGTGTTAAGTAGTAATTTATTTCAGAAGCCAAATAAATTTAGTTCTCTTGCACAAAATACAATTTACTATCTAACAGAGGTAGCAAAATGGTAAAAGTTGAACCGTGGATTTATCAGGTGTCATTCCTCATTACTCATTATTAATTATCTGAAAGCTATGAGTTTCAAGGTTCTTCTGATCTGGACTTATAATACAGTAAAGTATACAACCAAAATTATTATTGTTTTTATCTTTATCTAACAAAAAGGAAGCCATAGTTTCAGTTCTGAATACTGTAGAGCATTTTCTTTTAAAGAGTGGATTTTGATTTATGACCATTTGCCATTCCTGCAGATATGTTTATCACTTTTCACTTGAACCCTGCTTACTAGTCTACTTCCAGTGGAAACAGATTATAACAAGTTAGTATGATGCATTTTTTCCTGCTTATATTCCTTTTTCCTTTTCAACACCTACGGTTGTTCCCAGACAACATATTTCTTTCCATGTATGTCACAACACTTAATTGTTGGATTAGCCATATTTTAATCTGTTTATTAATTTATTTTAATCTGATAAATTTAAGCATTGGTAAATTTGCAAAGCAACTACATGGAAAAGGGTACTTAGCGATCACATTAAATATCTGAGAATCATCCCCATAACCATGGAACTTTTTTTTTTCTTTAATTAGTGTATATTAGGTTCACATGACAAGGTTTTCATAGCGGGGAGGGCTGCAGATGTTGCTTCTGTGAGAAAATATTAAGTGCTACCCTCACGTTCGACAAAGCCGGTTCAGACGGCACCAAAAGGGACCTGCTGCTGCCTGAAGCTGAGACCATCAGCCATTCTGGTGGCGCCTCTGACAATGTATTTAAAGATGGGTAAAAAATTGTGTGCAGCAACTGGGAGAGATGAATGAGCATATGTGAGAGAAACAGCCCTGCAGAAACCTAGGTCAGTGAAGAAGGATGGGGAAGAGGTGCTCCATGTGCTGGAGTGGACAGTACCCTGCAGCCTGTGGAGGAGACCATAGTGGAGCAGATATCCACACTACAGACTGTGGAGGACACCAGAGTAGGTGGATATGCTCTGCAGTCCATGTAGAGACCATGTCAGAGCAGTGTCCTGGCAGGAACTGTTGCCTATGGAGAGCAGTCCACATAGGTGAAGGTTTTCCGGCAGAACCTGTAACCCTGTGGGAGACCCACACCGGAGCAGTCTGCTCCTGAAGGACTCTACCAAGAGGAAAAACCCACACTGGAGCAGTCCTTGAATAACTGCAGCCCATGGGAAGGACCCACATTGGAGCAATATATGAAGGACTATATCCCATGGGAGAAACCCCACGCTGAGGTAGGGAGAAGAGGATGGAGCGTCAGAGACAAAGTGTTATGAACTGTGAGCAGCCCTTATTCCCCAACCCCGTGCCACTTAGCAAGGAGGAGTTTAGAAGAGTCAGGAATGAAGTTGGGCCTGGAAGAGGGAGGAGAGTGGGAGGTATTTTTAGTTTTGCTTTTCTTTCTCACTAGCACACTCTATTTGTAATTGCCAATAAATGATGAGCTTGTTTTTCACAAGATAGTAACGTGAGTGATCTCCCTGCCCTTATCTTGACCCAGGAGTCTTCCATCTTATTTTATCCCACTGTCCTGCTGAGGAGAGGGGAGAGAGAGAGCAGCTTGGTGAGCACTTGGTGACCAGCCAAGGTCAGTCCACCACATCATAGCATGGTATATATAGTATGTATGGTATGGCGTTATGGGAAAAATACTTTGACATTTTAGATATGGCTGGAGTGGGGAAGTTCAGATTTCTGTTTATTGTGACTATTTTTATTATGACTGTTTCTTTGTTCTAAACAATAATGACAGAGTGATTGAATTTTTAATTATGATTTAATTTTCATATGATATATGATTTTTATATTATTTAATTCATATTAAGGCTTACCCTCTACTTTCATTAACTACTTAAGCTGCATTTTGGCAGGTAAAAATCCTTACCTTTCCTATTCTTTCTATAATTAGTGAGCTCATTATGTACTAACTTGGACAGGGTGACAGCTGTATAAAACCTGCTTCTCCTTCTGCTCCATCTTCCTTCTTTCATTACCCCTTCAGTTCATGAGCTACAAATTATTTCACTTGATCTCATTGCACTAGGGTTATTTTGAAGACCATGGGTGGCTGTTCAAGAGCCCTTCACCCGGATCTACAAAGATGGGAGTTATATATGGGATGGTTTATGGGATATAGGCAAATGATCTCAGACTGAATGATCACTGGCAAGGCTTTCCTTGGGTGCTTCAGAGGCTCTGGGGCAGCTGGTAGGTCTAGACATCTATTGTTGTGTGAAGCAAGGAAGACTCTGGGGGTCTCTGGAGCTTTAGGGCCTGAAGTGTTAAAGCAATCCAACCCAGAGTAGGTACTTTAAGAGGTCAGCTTTCAGGACCAGCACCATAGCAGTGAAGTTGGTTGTGAATATATCCAACATATTTCACTGCTTTTTGAATGCCAACACGGGGGAGGCTTTAACATGAATATTATAGATTGTTATGCTTTTCTAATGATTGCAAATCTGCGTAATAATATGTTTTGCAGTATGAAGATTTCAGGACAAATCACTAAGTGTAATCTACAGGAAGCCCCAGATTGCAAAATATATGAAGGTCCCAGTCCCAGGCAGCGATGAGCCGCTCCCCTAGGGACAGTCTATGTTTTGTTTCACTCCATAATACATCAAGCTGAATGGTTGATGTCACCCGGTACCAGCGGCACTCAGAGACGGCAGGGCAGGGGTGGGGTGGGGAAGTTATCAACGCGGGGGCGACCCAGAAGGTGTATGAGGGTTGTCTCGGGCCTTCCAGCCAGGAGCGTAGGGCAGCGCAGGAGTGTCTTTTGTCAAACAGATTGATCTAAGAGTCCGGGTTCAAAAGTTTTTTTTCTTTCCTCTCCCTGCTCTTGGCTCCCCGGCTGATTGATGGGGGGAGTTCTCTCTCCATTTTCTTTTTTTTTTTTTTTTTTCCTTCCCCAGGAATCCCTGTATTTAGACCAGGGAAGGGTGACTGCTGAATGTATGTCCATCCATGGATGGTGAGATCCTGTATAATTTGTTCTATTCTTCTGTTCTTTTAATGACTTATTAGCAATAGCATTGTTAGTAACCCCGTAAGTTTCATTTATATAATTAAATAGTTCTTAACTTTCACAAGCCTCCCTTGTTTTTTATCTCTGACCCTTCCTCACTGGGAGTGGTGTGGGTGGGGGTTTGGGGTGTGTGGTGGAACGACAGGTTGTGCTTAATTGCCAGACAGGGCTAAACCATGACAGTTCTTTTTGACACCCCTGTGCCAAAGAACAGTTTGAACAAAGAACAGTTAAGAACAGATCATAGTGTGTGATAAGCCCTGTATTACAATGTGGTGGTGGCTGATCCAGGGACTGAGTTAAGGGCTTTAGATACTGAAAACATAATTCCATATTCCTAAGTACATTTAGAGCTGTTAAATGTTTAAAAGAGCAAATGGCTAAATAAAATAAGAAATATGACATCATCCAGATATATCTTCCAGACTGAAGACACGAGGATGAAGTGTTGGGGAAGACAGACCCTCAATTCAGTGAAGTTAGTACAATTCTATTTCATGTATAAAGAATAAAATACTCGAAGCAAATACTACTTGAACTCTGTGAGGCATAGTGTTACCATCCCTCTTTGAGGGATTAGAGCCTTGAAAACCTACTCTAAATTTTATAGCTTACAACCATTTTCAAATTAGAAACTTGTTAAGTGCAATCTCTTTTGAGTCAGGGACAATACGATACTCTGTTAATGTATTAATACAACATTCAGTGCCAGTAGTACTTCAGAAGTACAAAATGATACCATGAAGAACTTCATGCACTTACGCAATCCAGGCACCTTTAACAATGCGCATAACACTCCTCAGAAATGTAGCCTAGAAAATTAATGTGTAGTTGTGTGAATGTCAAGAAGTTAAATTATAGCTGTGCACTGTTCTTTTTCCCAGGTCAATTATCAAAAAGTACACATAAACTTGAAAATTTTATATGTTTTATAAAAAACTGTTGTCAGAAGCATCACAGGAATCATATAATTTTAACATGCAAATTTTAAATGGAAACTTGTGTCTCCAAGACATGGGAGAAAGTCCAATGTATTCAAAAATTTCTCAAAAAATTATTCTATTTTTAATCTGAAGAAGAATTCAATGTTTCAAATACTTTCAGCTAATGGAAAAGTTTGAGCTCTATAGAGCTTATGGTTTGCTATTCCTGTGACATGTACATCCTGATGTTCCATAGGATGTCTTCTGCCAGAGAGTCTGGCCTCCTTCCACAGGAGATGTAAAGGCTAATATTCCTCCTTAGGGCTAGCAAGCAGAAATCGAAGCTGACCGACTGAAGTTGATGTGCTTACTAATTCAATCTTCAAACGTGATCTTTTATGAAGACACAGTTTCTTGCAGAACAAATGAAATCTCTTCAGTGAAGGGTGATGATTATTGCTCTTTCACTTCAGACAAAGACCTTAGTAACTCAAAAGCTCACAAAAAGCAGTAATAATCACCCTTCACAGATGAGATATCCTGTAGATACAAAATGCATGGTTGTCACCTCTTTAAATCTTCAGTTGTGGAGTTGACAAACAAAGAGAAAGTGTAAGATTTCCCTTCCATGTAGACACATCCTAATTCTTCAAAATTACTTTTTCTCCCTCCCCCCCTTCTTTTCTCTTGCAGCCTTTAAAATGCAGATCTACATGCAACTACAATAGGAGAGGTTTCTGTGTAGGGCAAAAAAACAACAGAATATCCTGTACACCAGGGAGCTTCCTAAAAGATATTGGGTGTGCCTGTCGAGGTTTTGGTAGGTTGGGGGATGGTGTGTGTGTGAGTGTGTGTTCAAATGAGACACCTGTGAAAAGCTGCTAGAAGCTTCCCCTGTGTTTGATAGACACAATGACAGCTGGCTCCAAGACAGACCCACTGCTGTCCAGGGCCAAGACAAGTAGAAACAGTAATAACACCACTATGATAACATGCTTAAGAAGAGAAAAACAAACGGACACAAGAGACTTTGCAGCAAAGTGAGAGAGAGAGCAAGGTGGGAGAGAAACAATCCAAGGCCAGTGGAGAAGCAGGGGGAGGAGGTGCTCCAGGTGCTGGAGCGAAGATTCCCTTTCAGTCCGTGGGGCAGACTATGGTGAGAGGGCAGGCTGTGCCCCTGCAGCCATGGAGGGTCATGGGGAGCAGAGAACCACCTGCTGCCAGGGAGAACCCCACGCGGGAACAAGGGGATGCCCAAAGGAGGCTGTGACCCCTTGGGAAGTCCATGCTGGAGCAGGCTGTTCCTGAAGGACTGCATCCCCATGGAGAGGCGCCATGCTGGAGCAGTTCATGAAGAACTGCAGCCCATGGGAAGGACACAGCCAGAGAAGTTTGGGGAGGACTGTCTTTCGTGAGACGGACCCCACACTGAAGAAGGGGAAGAGTGTGAGACGTTCTCCCTCTGAGTGGCAGAGACAATGTGTGATGGACTGACCATAAACCCCATTCCCCATCCCCCTGCACCACTGAGTGGGAAGAGGTAGAGAAATCGTGAGTAAATTTGAGCCCAAGAAGAAGGTGGGGGGGAAGAACTTTTAAGAGATTCTCTTTTTACTCTGACTTGATTGGTGATAAATTAAATTTATTTTTTCCACAAGTTGGGTCTGTTTTGCTTCTGACAGTAATTGCTGAATGATCTCTCCCTATCCTTATCTTGAGCTGCAAACCTTTTATCACATTCTCTCTCCCTTGTCCAGCTGACGAGGGGAGTGATGGTGCGGCTTGGTGGGCACCTGGTGTCCAGCCAAGGTCAACCCACAACAGTCTGGCTGAAGGCCCTTTTTTACTGTGCAAATTCCACTTTGTCTCCCTTTGATTTCTGTGGCAAGCACTCATGCCACATGGGTGGCAAAGTAACTCAGTGTTAAGGAAACCTCCTCCCTTTGTCGGGGTGAAACAGTTCCCATGACAAAAGGGCAGCCTGACATCAAAATTCAAATTCTTTTGACAACCAGCATAGGCAGAGGGTGTAGATAATTAGAGGTGACAGACATAGTGTTTTAGGGCAACTTCAGGGATTCTTCGAACTGCACCCAGTAGCCGATTTCCTAACCTAAGGTCTTCCATGTAGTAATTCCCTGGGATTCTCTGGAGGAAAAGGACGTAACTTAAACAGACATATGAACTTTCTAGCTGCTGGAAAGATTCTTCTGCTCTGCACAGAGGTGAACTGGAACCTTACCTTTCCTGGGTTTAAATCAATAAATAAGTAAATAAGTCAATAAATAAGTGCAAATATATTTTTACAAATTTATTGTATGGAAGTTTTCAAACTGTATAATTGTAAGCTTCTGTGACAATACAATTTATCAACAATGTAATTAGTTTTACCTTTTTCTGCTAATTACAAGGTACTTTCAGACCTGAATTTAGATTAAGCACAGGATGTGGATGAAGTCCTATGAATCTTTAACCTCCAAATACTCTGATTATATTTTTCTTTCATCTTGAGTCAATACATTTAATATTGGAGAGCATTTTTTTAACTGTTTTATTAGCACAGAAACATTCATCTCTCCTTCAAAAATGATGTTGTGATGATTAGTCAATGTTTGTAGAGGTGTTTTGGAGATTTTCAGCATCAAATACAAATTAAGAGCTACTATTTCTTTGTCTTTTCTTATGAGAGTTTTCCCTCCTTTCTAAGCCTTTGAGGGAAGTAAATAAGATCAAAGCATGTTTTTAAAGCAAGTCTTTAGGAAAGACTTTAGGGAAGTTATGAGGACTGCATGCTTTTGACAACTAGATAACTCACCCTCTTAATTCCCTCTCTTCACAGCCACTGCTCTCCCACTCCTTTCTCCAGTATGGTATGAGACTATTGTAACTAAGATGCAAGAGATGGCACAATGTGATGAGCTGTTCTGCATGTTATTTGAATTGCTTCATTTTCCAAAAGCTTTTGTGGGTTGCTGCCATGCTTCTTTATTCAACTTGGAGAATTAAATTCAAAGCTGGTCAAAACTCAGAATTCTGCAAGAAAAATTCAGTGGTTCTCATTTCAAAAGATAACCTTTGCAGTAATGCCTTTGAAGAAATATGTAACATTAAGAAATAACTTCTGTTCTCAAAAATTTTGAATGGAATAAAAGGTAAGGGTGTGGGTTTTTGTGGTTTTTTTTTTTTTGTAAGTTATATAACTGTTTTCACTATTTCATAGTCTGTGGCAGTATTACATAAGATATAAAACTTTAAATTACTACTGATATGCCACAGTATGACTAATAATGCAAATTGTCTTTTTATATAAATAACAAAGAAATAAACATACCTGCTACTTACTTTGAAATAAATTATTTTCTTCATAATACTGATGTCTGTTTGTATTGAAAAAGTTTGACAGAAATGAAAATAAAATAACCAGGAAAAATACGTTTGTCTTAAGTTTTCTTATGTTCCAATCATTTTTCTATGTCAATTAAAAAAGTCTAAATTAATTTCACCCTTTTCTCACCAAAGATGTGAGAAACTGGTGGCTGTGACAATTTTGTTGCTTCCCGTAGTGTACTACTTTGAGGAAGGAAGAAGCCTCTGGTTATATTACTGCAAAGCTAAATAAGCTGACATCTATGGAAGATAATAAAGTTTTCATGAGTATAGCTCTATCTTTTACAATATGTATAAGACCTGAGGAGGTCTTTGTAATACAAGAAGCAAGGCAATGGTTTTTGAGGAAGGATGGTTACTAGAACAACCTATTAAACATTGTTTTATGCTATCAACTAAGCATATAACTTGCACTGCTTCTAATTGTTTTTACTTATAACCCCTAGGTTATTTATATGGAAATCTTGCAGCATGTTCTGAAATCTTGAAAAATGTGTAACTTCACAACAGCTATTGACAGTTAAGGAAAAGCATGTCTGTGATCCTGGAACCTGAAGTAAAGACTTCTGTCTTTAATTTAAGATTTTAGGCATTTTAAGTCATGAAAATATCAGAAAATGGAGGGAGAGATCATACAAATCTTTGAAATAAAAATAATATGCCTTTATTATTTTGGAGGTTAGCTTCCTCCATGCTCATAAGATACATGAATATACTGGAACTTCATATTTTAAAATGTTTCCTCATTCCCAGCTAAAATACAATCTTAAAGTATTCACATTTTGTCCAGCTTCTGACAAAAAAAGACAAAAGCACTGACAAGACTCTAAGCACTGAGGATACTATGAAGACTACGCTCAATGTCTTTCTCACTGAAGCAGCACTGTTAAATGATCTGAGGAATAACCAGGCCTAGCTCTACTATGCTACCATGAGTCTCACCTTCTCAGTAGCACATGCACTGGTGCTGTTCAAGAGCCCTAACAACCCAAATTTATCAGAGAATCACAGAATGGTTTGGGTTGGAAGGGACCTCAAAGACCATCTAGTTCCAACCCCCCTGCCATGGGCAGGGACACCTTCCACTAGACCAGGTTGCTCAAAGCCTCATCCAGCCTGGCCTTCAACACTTCCAGGGATGGGGCATCCACAGCTTCTCTGGGCAACCTGTTCCAGTGCTTCACCACCCTCTCCATGAAAAACGTCTTCCTGATATCTAATCTAAACCTCCCCACTTTCAATTTAAACCCATTACCCCTTGTCCTGTCATTACAGGCCCTTGTAAAAAGTCCCCCCTCCAGCTTCCTTGTAAGTTGCCTTCAGGTCAGTACCTGCTATAAGGTCTCTTTGAAGCCTTCTTTTCTCCAGGCTGAACAAGCCCAACTCTCTCAGCCTGTCCCAATAGCAGAGGTGCTCCAGCCCTCTGATCATCTTTGTGGCCTCCTCTGGACTCGCTTCAACTGGTCTATATCTTTCTTATGTTGAGAGCTCCAGTGCTAGACACAGTACTCCAGGTGGGGTCTCACAAGAGCAGAATAGAGGGGGAGAATCACTTCCCTCAACCTGCTGGCCACACTTCTCCTGATACAGCCCAGGATACGGTTGGCTTTCTGGGCTGCCAGTGTACACTGAGGACTCATGTTCAGCTTTTTGTCCACCAGTACCCCAAGTCCTTCTCCTCAGGGCTGCTCTCTATCCATTCTCCACCCAGCCTTTACTTGTGCTTGTGATTGCCCCAACCCAAGTGCAGGACCTTGCACTTGGCCTTGTTGAACTCCATGAGGTTGGCAGTGGCCCACCTCTCCAGCCTGTCCAGGTCCCTCTGGATGGCATCCCTTCCCTCCAGCGTGTCGACCGCACCACACAGCTTGGTGTTGTCAGCAAACTTGCTGAGGGTGCACTGGATGCCATTATCCATATCACTAACAAAGATATTAAACATTACTGGTCCCAACACCGACCCCTGAGAAACGCACTCGTCATTGGTCTCCACTCAGATATTGAGCCATTGACCACCACTCTCTGAGTGCAACCATCCAGCCAATTCTTTATCCATTGAGCAGTCCATCTGTTAAATCCATTTCTCTCCAGTTCAGAGGCAAGGATGTCATGTGGGACAGTACTGAAGGCTTTGTACAGGTCCAGGTAGATGACAACGGTTGCTCGTCCTCTCTCCACCAATGTCATGACTCCCTCATAGAAGGTCACCATAGGTTGGCCATCACCAACTACCTCTTCTTTCTCCATGTGCCTTAGCATGATTTCCAGGAGGGTATGCTCCATGATCTTGCCAGGCACAGAGGTGAGACTGACTGGCCTGTAGTTCCCTGGTTCTCTTTTTTCCTTTTTTTAACGATGGGGGTTATGTTTCCCCTTTTCCAGTCAGTTGGAACTTCACCAGGCTGCCATGACTTTTTGAATATGATGGAGAGTGGTTTTGCAACTCCCTCCACCAGTTCTTTCAGGACCTGCAGATGTATTCCATCAGGTTTCAGGACCCGTGGACATATTCCATCAGGTCCCATGGACTTGTGCACCTTCAGTTTCCTCAAGTTTTCCTGAAGCTGATCCTCGCTGACCATGGGTGGCTCACCATTGTCCCAGTCCCTGCCCTTGCCTTCCATGACTCTGGGGTATGGCTTGTGACCTTGACAGTGAAGACCGAGTAAAAAAAAGCATTGAGAACCTTGGCCTTCTCCATATCTTAGGAAACAAGCTCTTCTATTTCTTTCTGCAGAGGTCCCACATTTTCGCTGATCTTTTTATCTTCTGTGTACCTAGAGAAGCCCTTTGTATTGTCCTTGATGTCCCTGGCCAGGTTCAATTCTGTCAGGGCTTTGGCTTTCCTAACCAATATAGAAAAATATGTATCAAATCTCAAACCCCAGTAATCTGTAATTTAGGTAAGAAGTGCAGTTAATACAATAGTCAGACAGGATAGGACATGAGGTAGAAATTGCCACTTCTGATAGAACCAACATAATAGGTCCCATTGTTATATCGCACTAATTGTTCTAGCCCCTGTTGTTCTCATATTTGACCTGTGTGTTTTCCTTTTGGAAAGAGCTCTTCTTGTGCTTGTCCTGCATCTGCTTGTGTATTCAGTGTGGACAATTCCTCTCTTGGTTTTGTCAGTTGTTTTTGGCCTCAGTCAGAGACAGCTTTTAAGTTAAATGGCCATCTGGCAACTTCACTACTCTTCAAACTTCTCTGAAAAGAAACTCATTTAGCAGGTGCACACTAAGCCATTGGCAAGTTATTGACAAATGAAGAAACGAGGTCAGCCTGGACTAACATGAGCACCCTTCTGAGCAAGAGCATTACACGCCTTATGAAACAGAAAATTGACAGTCAGAGCAGAGTCTCAGAAGCCAGACACATATTTTGAGATGTGCTATTTCTTTTTTATTTTTTCTAACTACAAAGATTAGTATGTCAGAAATAGAAACCAAAGACAAAGATGTACAAGTACTGGGTTTTCCATTTATACTTTTGTACTTTGCTACAGAAAGCATTTGTCTTAACAAAAAAAAAAAAAAAAAAAAAAGGCAATTATCTAAATAAGACATCTTCAGTTACACTGCCTCTCCAAGTTAATAAGTTCAACTTAAGTAAACTACCTGTAAGGCACAATGTGTGTCCAGTTCTTATTATTATTATCCAGAAAGATTAGTAGGAACAGGTCTACAAGACAAAAACTACATAACTTTTAGAATGGTTAATGTAGGGAGAAAAATTTAGAATAATACGGGTTTTTTTAGAAAACAACTAGCATAAGAAAGAATACCTTTAATGATGCAGATAGCGGGCTCTGATCATAGAAAACTTAGTCTTAGGTGAAATGATTATGTCATTATGCACACAGTTTTCAGTGAGTGAGTCAGACTTTAATAATAATTAGGCAGAGCTTTAGGCTGTAGCTTTTGGAGCATGTTGCATCAGATCTTGTGGGCTGTTTTAAAATTCTTAGCCACTATGACTGTGATTCAGACACTCAGCTATTTGCTTCACCTAATGAAGAAAATCAGATATTCTCATAATATTCATGCGTTGACACTGAAGAAATAAAGCAATTATTGTCATGGTTTTTTAGGTAGCTACAGAGACATTTAATATCAAAATCCAGCCTAATACGCCTCTGAAATCCGTGTCTACAACAAGTATTTTGAAATTTCTGAGCTGAATGAGACCGTTTGGAGCTGATCATTCCTAAACACTAAGTGCTAAGTATTATGCACAAATGTCTCCAGATGAGCTCAAGAGAGCTGAATGTTGCATACAACTTCATTTAGAGTATAATTTTGAAATATTTACAATGCACAGGTACGGTATGAGACCTTACACTGGCAGGAGTATGATCAGTCATGGGAATGTGTATATCTTGCACTCCGAAGAATCAAAGCATATAATAATTTCATACTATTTGAATATTTCTCTGTTTAGAGATAAATGTAATAGAAATAACTTCTCCTAGATGCAAACAAACACATTTTTTTAATAGGAAAAGAATAGTATCATGAAGAAGACATTTACACCATTCAGACATCAACTCAGATTGAGGCTAGAAGGAACAGGGGGGTAGTGGCACATAAAGGTGATAAGACAGTCCTTGTGGATGTTGCTTCCACAGACAGGGGCTTAATGACATACTCTCTGAAGGACAGTGCACATGTAAATGAGACAGGACCTGTTCTAAACCAAAGTATTACCAAGGTAAATATCTTTTAGAATCACAGAATCACAGAATCACAGAATGGTTTGGGTTGGAAGGGACCTTAAAGATCATCTAGTTCCAACCTCCCTGCCATGGGCAGGGACACCTTCCACTAGACCAGGTTGCTCAAAGCCTCATCCAGCCTGGCCTTCAACACTTCCAGGGATGGGACATCCACAGCTTCTCTGGGCAACCTGTTCCAGTGCTTCACCACCCTCTCCATGAAAAACTTCTTCCTGATACCTAATCTAAACCTCTCCACCTTCAATTTAAACCTGTTGCCCCTTGTCCTGTCACTACAGGACCTTGTAAAAAGTGAAGTCATCTTGTATTTCTATCTGTACACATTGATGTCTCTCTTGGTAATATCTTGACAGCTTTGCAACTTAATCAAAAACAGGAACAGAGCAGATAATATGGTAGTATATAAACACACCAGGGTATTCATAAGATGACCCAGGGTAAAGAGCTATGCATGTGGCTCTCAGTAAGCTGCACTAGAAGGAGTTATGCCTAAGCAATGAGAAAATGAGGTCTTCTGCTCCTTTTTGGGCCTGGTGAATCTACACAGGATGATCTACACATTTAGCAATGTAGCAGTCTGGTGCACGTGTGGTATGCAGACTCAGAAACAAAATAAAGAACAAGAGAAATACCTTTAAGAATGCAATTTTTTTGTTTGCTTGTTTTTTTAAAAACATCCTTATGTGAGCTAATCAACCTTGGCTTCCTTTAAAGACAATGGAAAAAAAAGAGAGTTGTAGAGAATGTATTATGCAGTATGTTCTAATATCTCTTTAAATTAAATAAATCATTGTTTAGAAGTGTTTCATTCTCTCCATTGACTGTAACTCAGTGAAAACACAGAATATTTGAATAGCCCAATGGCATAGATACAGAGAAGGAATTGTCCTTTAAGACAATAACTTGCTAGACCATTGTTCTAGAGTATTTCTGAACTGTGGGCCTGCAAACCAATCTTCTGCTGAATTTTGTAATGAACTGACCGTCTGGTAGCAGCAGAGTGTCTAACAATGATCTCATTAACTGTACTATATTTGTACTTCCTGTAATTTGAGTTAGTTCAATTACCTTTTCATTTTGTCACTGCAGCAGACAAAGTTTTGCAAAATTTGTCTTCAGAAACTGGGCTAAAATGTTTTTTTAGAGAACTTATTTTATGAAACCTATATCTGAAAAATTTCCCAGAAAGTTTCTGCAAATACATGCAACTGTTAAAGTTGTCCTAATTCTGAAACAAATATCTGAAGTTTCTGAATGGCTATGAGTCACTGAAGACTACCTTAATCTCTATCCATACTGGTATTTTAGAGATAACTAGAACTACTTGTGCTGGTTTTAGTTGGGACAACGCTAATTTTCCTCACAATGGCTAGTATGAGGCTGTGTTCTGATTGTGCTGAGAATAATACTGATAACATACTAATGTGTTTAGTTGTTGCTAAGCAATGGTTATGTCAGGTCAAGGACTTTTTTCAGTTTCTGATACAGCCCCTGTGTTCCCAGCTTCTTCTCTGTGAAAAGCTGAGAGGTGACGCAGCCAAGACAGCTGACCCAAACTGACCAAAGGGTTATTTAATTCCATAAAATGTCATGCTCAATATATAACTTGGGGGTGGGCTGGGGGTTCCACTCTCTCTTGCACTTGGTCTGGCTCTGGGGCTCTAGGGCTCTGGGGCTTTGGCTCTCACTACTCAGGAACTAGCTGGGTATTAATGAGATGTTGTATTATTTGTTTTCTATTATCTTCATTACATATTATTATTAGTAATGTTAGCATTATTGATATTGTTAGACATATTAGTATCATTATTTTATTTAATTTATTTTCAATTATTAAATTGTTCTTATCTCAACACATGAGTTTCTTTGTCTTTTCCTTTGATTCTCTCCCTCATCCCACTGTGGGAGGGGGGAGGTGAGTGAGCAGCTGCATGGTACTTGGTTGCTGGCTGAGGTTAAACCACAACATTCCTATACAGAGAAAACACAGTTACAACCTTCCTGAGACTGATTTATTATGTTACCACTTTGCTTTTTCCAGTGTGTGATAGTTTCTTCTCAGATGTGCAGTATCTCGTGCACTTGTGTTTCAGTTTTGTCTCATACCCAGAGAATTGATTCAGTGAAATTGCCAGGGTGTTATATGGATGATATTCACACTTTTAATATTTTAAAAGTAGGTGCTATTCTGTTTTTATTCATTGCTATACTCATTTATTGAACATATATATTTTCTTAAAATAATATGATTGTATTTCATTATGTTGTTCATAATAAAATAACTCATTTAATTTGTACTTAATAATTTTAATAGTGTAAACAAATTTTAAATAAAACATTCTGAACTTTTAAGGACTTATAAATTCTCAAAAAGTAATGATTTTCATGTTTTAAATTGTGTTATTTTTTCTATTTGCAACTAGTTTATTTAGGTATGTTTATATTTCTTGTTTTATATATGTTAACCACTGAAATAAATAAAAATTAATAAACTTACATGTGCATGATTGCTTTTGAAATACTGTTCAATCAGAAGTACATCTGTACTGGAAAATAATGGCCTAATGGAAGAATTAGGCATTGGGTCCCGATGTAATTTCTTGAATGCAGTGCTGTTGGACCTTGTACATTTCCATAAGGCTCAGGCTGCAGCTACAAAGATGTATGCAGAGCTTTCTGTAATAGGTCTGGGCACTGGTAGCAATACAACTCACTCTTCAGAGCTTACAGTGGGCTACAGAAGTAAATGGGATGAGAAAACAGAGCAACAATAGGTGAAATGATCAAATATTTTTGGGATGGCTTCAGATATTTCATATTATGTTGAACTATTAAGTTCTTGTCTTACCTTGATTCTTTTTAAAGATTTAATAATGCTGAGGTGAAGGACCTGGACCTGGACGAGACTGACCGCTCGGTGGATAAAGTTCACAGGACTGTGAACAAACAACAATAACTACAAAAATTGAAAACAAAATCCCTGAAGTCTCAAGTCTTCTGTACTGGTCCAGTCTGTGGTAATGCTACTACTAAAATACTATTCTGTGTATATTATCACGACCTGGAAACAACTGTTTCTATTTGCTCTAAAGGAAGAAATGCCCTACGGAAAGAAAAAAAACAAAAACAAAAAAAAAACCCCAACCCCAACAACAACAACCAAACAAACAAAAATAAAAAACCCAAAAGCCTAAGCTTAATTTCACCAGCAATACGAATTTTCTCCCAATACTTAATTTGTCTGCAGGTGGTACTTCATTCTCAGGGTTTGGTAGGTTTTGCTTCATTGCTGTTTGTTTTGGTTCATAGGAGTCCTTCTTAAGAGAAAAAACTGCATTGTGTGAGACAATGAACGAGAACACCTGAGGAATCTGAAGGT
>NW_010268768.1:0-24372 GCF_000690775.1 Eurypyga helias
GCCAAGGTTAAACCATGACACCAGTTTAACTTCTAGATCTAGCAGAAGGAGCTACCTGTTGACAAAGTATTGACTTTGCGGGCACTACTGAAATATCCCAATTTTTCTCAAGATTCAGGAGCAGCAACTCCCTTTTTCACCAGCTACGGGTACTCATAGGTGAGAAATCTCTATATGATGGGG
This sequence comes from Eurypyga helias, assembly GCF_000690775.1. Lineage (NCBI taxonomy): Eukaryota > Metazoa > Chordata > Aves > Eurypygiformes > Eurypygidae > Eurypyga > Eurypyga helias. The sequence continues at coordinate 184 of NW_010268768.1, forward strand.
ACTGTACCTGGTGACATCTAAACGGATTTTCTCTCTACAGCATGCCATATTGGCAGAAGGGAAAAAAAAAATCAAACAGCCACAACAAAACAAAACACAACAACATTTTCAATTACTAAGAATGCTGATTGGATAATTACTTAGAGCAACATAAAATATGTCACAACCATAATACGATTAGACAAATGGGGAGTCCAGAGGAGCGGGTGGTTGGAAATTCAACCAGTGGAAAAGAAGCCCAAGACTGTAACTCTAAGTCAACAGGTTTCTTTTCCCAGTTATTCCTTTGCGTAGACCAAGACACTTTCAAATTCTTGCAGCTGAGTACTGGTTGCAATGTATTCCAGAAGCACATTTTTAGAAAGGGTCTAGACACAATTTATGACCAGCTGTTTAATTCTAATTTCATGCTCATGTCTTCCCTTCCACTAGGGTGTTGAAGCCAGCAATGCAATGCCATTAATGCCACGGATGGTTAGCTATTATGTGCATGCACATATCTGAACAAATGTTCATTTCCAAATGCTATAGATACTCTTCGGGGTAGTGGAGGATAGATAAAAAAGTTTGCTGTGAACAAAATCAATGCACTGCATTTAGCCCAATAATTGCCCTTTTCCGAGGATATGGTTGCATTTTTGATTCAAACAGAAATAAAGCAGGATAACTTTATGGCAGAGGAAAGTGCAAGGAGAGCAGGGTGCGAGGGGCAGGACCAGCACGAGTTCAGACCATTTATATCTGATCAGCATGCCCTAAGCAAACAGTGCTAACGGATTTCAATACAGGCATTATGTATGAGAAAATACAGATAAACCAGTTCTTCAGAAACACTATCAAGCCTAAAATGAGAGTGTAGTTTCTAATGCAGCTAGGACTCTTAGTGTAATCTGAACATATAGGCCATAGTGTCAGGATTACAGCAGCCTTGTTAATACCCCACAGCACACATTTTAAAAAGTCTAATTGAAATCCAATTCTTTCTTTTAGCCCAAGTGTACCTTTTTAAACTCAGCAGCCCTCTTTTTTTTAAAAAAAAAAAAGTGGATTAATTGCATGCTCAGAAAATGACTCAATTCTGAATGATTCCAAATTGTTCCTAATACCTGTAATCTCCCTGCTGCCACATGGCACTCCTGCACAACAGCAGGTTTCTATTGTCAGACACGCTCGGCGTTTGTTCACTCTTCCATGCTCTGCGCTGCGGGAGGCATGAACCTGCGGTAGCCGAGGTACAGTTCCTGCAGGAAGGCTGAGGAGTTGAACTCCCCATGAAGCTCACAGTGGAGTTGTTTTTATCCAGGAAAATCCCCCTGGGGATCTTCAGATCGCTTGCTTCATAACCTAGAGGAACTTCTGGTTTTGTTGGTTAAAAATCCAACCAACCAAAAAAGCCCCCCAAGAAGTAGGATTGTTCACCAAAGAATATGAAATTATTGCTGTTCTCATTTGTGCAGTACTATCTTCTAACAGAAAGCTGTAACTTCCCATTCCCTAATCCCTATTTGCTACGTATGCCTGGACGTACCCTTTAAACCACTCCTCAGCTCATTTGCATAGCAAAGCAAGCGATTAGCAGCCAGCTACATTTTTACAAGAGTATTAGCACAATTTAATTAACAGTCATGGAAGTCACAAGGGCCATCAGTGCATGAAGCTGTGCACACCCATGCACACATCCTTCCTCCAAAGAGCCAACTCCACGTAAGGAACATCTACAACTCCCTCAGAGTATGGAACTAGCGTCTGCCACGAGGAATCTTGCAGCAGTCTTCAGAAGGGAAAAAGATGAGGGATGTAATGAAGACAAGATATCCATGGGAAGAATGTTGGTGTTCAGCTTTCAAGCTTCCCTATAAAGTCCTATACACATACATTTTTCTTGGAACTAACGAGCACAGGATGGTCAACCCTAATGGATGTAAAGGCACAGGCTTAGCAATGGACTGTCTGTACGAGAACACCCACATCCTGGTTCACAGGCTCATAGAATCACAGGATGGTTTGGGTTGGAAGGGACCTTAAAGATCATCTAGTTCCACCCCCCCTGCCATGGGCAGGGACACCTTCCACTAGCCCAGGTTGCTCAAAGCCTCATCCAGCCTGGCCTTGGACACTTCCAGGGATGGGGCATCCACAGCTTCTCTGGGCAACCTGTGCCAGTGCCTCACCACCCTCTCCAGGAAGAACTTCTTCCTGACATCTAATCTAAACCTCCCTGTTTTCAATTTGTACCCATTACCCCTTGCCCTATCACTACAGGCTCTTGTAAAAAGTCCCCTCCCAGTACCCTTGTAGCCCCTTCAGATACTGGAAAGCTGCAATGAGGTCTCCTCGGAGCCTCCTCTTCTCCAGGCTGAACAAGCCCAGTTCTCGCAGCCTTTCGTCATAGCAGAGGGGCTCCAGCCCTCTGAGCATCTTCGTGGCCTCCTCTGGACTCGCTCCAAGTGGTCAATGTCCTTCTGATATTGAGGGAAAAGAAAAGGCAGATTTATAGCTCTGCGTGTTTCCTTCATCTCTCACAGGTAGGACCAGGGAACTGACCTTTCACTAGCTAGGAAATCAGATTCACCATGACCAAAAAGTCTGTGTGTTACTAGGACCCTGGCACAATCTGAGCCAGGCCATGGAAGACTCTCAGGCTGACTGTCTGCTTGCACCTGGATCACAGCTGAAGTGGAGCTGGATTGCAAAGAGCCACATCTGTTCTGGGGCTGCACTGCCCTCATCCTTGGGTTCGGAAACATGGAAACGAGTGAAACGAGGTTTACGGCACAGCTTAAAATTTCAACGCTAATGAGCAAGTTAGTTAGTCATGCCCTAAAAGTTAGGGAAAGGCACATTTGTCCACATCAAGGTCTTTATACTTTAGAATGTGTTATTTCTGGGTGAATTAAGTCTCTTGCACTGGCTATTTCTTACCGCTTATAAAAATGAAATAAAAAAATAAAGAACTGAAGTGGAAAAAAGAGTGTGTTTTGTTTTCGGCAACTGTGGCTTTATTCTTTGCTGCCATGGCTTTAACAACAAGGCTAGAAGGAAGTAGATGAGCATTCATGTGTGAAAAAAAGCCTATGTTTTTAACAGAATTAGGCAGCTGAGCTCATTTCCACCCCATTAGGATCAGTCTATGAGACAGTGCTGCCAATGAAAGCGCAAGAGATTAGTTTTCCCCTCACTAGCTTAAGCAATGCTCTGGGCGCCAAATACAGATCACGACACTTTTCAGGGATATTGCAAAGCTCATGCAGGGAACTGATCCAGATCCTGCTTTTCAATTTCTCAGCAAAGCCATTTCCACACAAATGCACCACTGTGCCCTGAAAGAGTTTATTTTGAAATGGAAAGAGGAGAAAGGAGGTAGATGCTTATTGGAAATCCATTTGCTGAAAGTGTGTTAAGGAAAGCTAAGAGTTTCTAAGAAAAGATCTGTTAAAATGTTACTGAAACATTCCAATAACTACTGCCACTGCTTGGCACCACAGGTCTGCAAGTTGTAACAGCATTTATGGTGAGACATAGTTTTTGTTCATTTAATATACCACTGAATTTATATAAAGAAAATACTGTGTTCCTAATTTCATTCTTCTCCAATATTACTACCTAGAACAAGTGCTGAAAAAGTCAGTTTGATGGTTGGTTGTCCTCCAGCTGTTTATGGTTTCTTTCTGTTCCATGCAGAGGACAAGAAAGAAGGGCAGAGAAAAATTAGTTACTGCTTTGCTATTAAAATAACAATATTCCTAGGGGAGATGTATTAGCATTTTCTCCCTAGATGGCTACAATTTATCTCAGGAAGCAGAAGATTAGAAACATCACGCATGTCCAACTGGCATCCATTCAGCTCTACTCTCTCAGGATTTACAGATACAACCACTTTCTCTTCCCTCTTAATCTTCAGAAAAATCTCTTATGAAACTTAAAATCCAAGAGCTTTACAGCTACAAAGTGAAGCAATCAAGTGTTGTGTCCAGTTAGAATTAAGGACACATAGACAATGTGAATTTTGTATTTGTGTCTATGCTCTGTGCCCAAGGACTTCTAGGGATTTTTAAGTGCCTGTGGTAACGGGGGACTCAAAAAGTGCCCATCTAACCCCTTCAGTACCCTGGCGTCATAGAGTGGCCCAAGCCTCCCTTTAAGGGTAACAGTGTACACACAAACCCACATGTTCAGGGCTGACCATCACAGTGCCCAAGCATCTTTGTGCCTCTTGCCCATGAATGACTATATAGTGAGCTAGTACTTTTCCTCACAGGAGCACTGCTCCTCCCCAGTACACAAGACATCTTTAGCTCTATGTAAAATAGACGCAAGTGTGAACACAGCCTGCCAATTCAGTGAACTTACTGTCTCACTAGCAGGCAGGGTTATATTGCAGCCATGCATGTCTTCAGCTGCGCCTGAGGGTAGCAAAAGAACTGCAAGACTTAAGTTTGGTTATGGCTGAAAACATGTTCTACCAACCACCTATTCTTCTACTTCCTTCACTCTTCCTTGTTCCATACCCCTGCTATTACTATTTCTTCTGCCTACCTTAATCCAGTCTTTTCCACCACTCCATCACTGATTCCATACTCAAAGTCCTCAACTACATCTGCTACTAAAACTTCTTATCCAGTCTGATGTGCCAGTCCATCCCAGTCAACGCTCCCTCAGGGACTGCAGCTCCTCATCACACTGGGTGTGATCCTGATCCCCATCACCCACTACATCTCAGTCTCAGACCTTGCTTGTATGTTCCTCCTTCATCTTTAAAAGACATCCCAGCTCCCTCTCCTGCTCTTCATGTCCAGCTGCCCTACAGAATCATCTTTCCCCCCTTCTTCTCCCAATTTCTTCCCCATTTCCCTTCTGCCAACACATCTCATCAGGTCTAAGCTCAGTTCCAGAAGATTTCTCTTGCAGACTGACTGAGCACAGCAGAGAAACCATTTTTCCTAGAGGATTAAGGATCCTTTCACTTCTTAATGTTAAATTTAACCTCAGACAGAACAAGAGCAATTTAGAGCAATTAAAGTCCTTTGAAAATTTAGTTATTACCATCAGTGAACCTTCTACTGTGTACACATGGACTACAATTTTTTCCATTTCATTTCATCTAATTCAAACACACAGATAGATTGTGGTGGGTTTTCATGTTGACAGGAGAAGAAAATACAAACCACACCACCAAAAAAAAAAACCCAACCCCCCAAAAAAAACCATCACGCTCCAGAGGGAAAGGTTTGCCATAGACATACATCAGTTGCTTCCTCCAGAGATGTAGGCTTAAGCTTGAAAACTGAATAAGAAAAACCTATGTTCCCTTTATGTCCTTGTGGAAATGGTTGAAGGTTTCCAAAGGATTCATCATGCTGGGGGTTTACTTGCCTTTGAGATTTTCAGCTAAATATAAAGTCTGACAGGCCCTAAAGAGATGGTCCTTACACAGGACCATAGAAGGTTTCAGTCAACAGATCCTACCACCTGCTCCACCTCCAACCCTTCCACATAATTTCCCTCTGCATCACAATCTGGGTTATGGAAAGGGGCTTAACCTACATTCTGAAGCAAGCTTCCTGCGCAGTCAAACCAAAGCTGTGTACAGGAGGGTAATGCTCTTTTCATACTTAGACTTTAAGAACGTGGAACATGAATCCCCTTTCTCTGTGCCTACCACAGCACCTCACACAAACGTGAGGGGACTATCGAAATATTTATTAAAGAATCCGTATGAAATTGTTAAAAAAATAAGTAATAATAGAGGAAAAAAAAAAGTAATAGAAGATCCCTATGGTCACTGGAAAACACTACAGAGAAAAGGAATAGAAAGGATCCAAAATTCTTCTGCACATCACAGCCAAACACTCAGCAGAGGAAGCCTGCCTAACAGCTGCCTACATTACTACTATGGCGAACGGATGCACTAGCCCTTGGCTTTCATTGTTCTTCCCAACAGAACACAAAAATAAAAAGACAGTAACTGGCTCTCAGCACTCAATTAAGATTTAGGATGTCAGTCAAAGGAGGTAAAAAGCTGTTCTTCAGACAGTATATCTGCCTTATTTCTAATCGAGACATCACTATCTGTATTAAAGAGTACAAGACCACCTAATGGAAACCTAACAGCTTGGGGAAGTGTGAGGTTCCAGTATCCTCATCAAAATAAATTCTCCTGTGAGAGCAGTTTATTGATTTGTATATTTGACTCTCTTTGGGATTATTGTTCAATTACTTTTATCCTCTGAGATGAAAGCAGCTGAATGTAACATCAAAAGCAGATAAAAAAGTCGCATGTTTCAATTTTTCTTTCAAATCTGCATAATATCCATTACAGATCCAATTTTCAAGAGAGCCCACTGAGAGCAACAGTGGAGGGTAACTCCATCAGACATACAGCTCTCATCTACATTTTCTCTAATTATTCTGGTTGAAGCTAGCATATTTTCTATAAAGCACATTATTTGTCCTTGAGCAAGTGACAGTCTGCAGAAGCTATCCGACTGCATCTCCTTTTGTCAGGTGAGCTGCTTGCTAATTGTTGATATGATTAGTAATTTATCACCACTTATAAATACAAACACAGCATATAATTTCCACTACTGACTTGTAGTACCGCTGAAGAGCTTGCAGCATGGCGGTGGTCAAGAGACCATGAAAATGTCGTTTTGCTGGTCTGCGTTCATTCTTCACGAAAAGCTTTTCATGCTCTGCTTGCAAGAAAAAAAGCCAGATCTTTTTAATTGCCAGCCCTCGGCTTTCACGGTGGGACATGGACTCAGATCAGTTTTATTTTGCTGCACACACCGCACCCAGTGCAGCATCTGGAACGGGGATCTTGTTGTCTCGTTTGAGCGGCTGGGCTAACGGGGAGCTGACTGGTGCTCCTCTGCATTTGCATGAAGTGAGCTTTGCTGTGTCATCACCAGGCGAGGCTGGCTTCAGTTCTCAAACAGGACAATCCACACACTCCACACCCGGAAGTCCAGCAGGATGATTTTACGATGAATTGTGAACTAGGAGAATCATTCTTGTGTTTTATGTGGCAGGGACATACTAACCATAGTTCAACTGGCCAGCTGTACCCAAAGCACCCACAACCCTCCGTTTTAAAGCTCACTGAACAGCTAGCAGCCACGTACCCACCAACAGCATCAGTGTGAGTTTTGTTAAAGGTAGATATGCAGTCATACGGTGCATTTTTGACAAATACCTGTTTCCTCAGCTCTAAGAGGAACTTCTCATTTTATAACACCACCAGTTCAGTGAGGCACTGAAGCTGCTAGCTGCGCTCCCTAAGGGTGGCCTCTGCACGCTGATGTGCGCAAGACTGCTCTGGAATTCCCAGCAGCATGGGGGTTAGCTACAGGCTGGACCAGAGAGCCACTTCGAGACCAGGCAGCGATGGAGCACTGGAGTTCCACACTACTGCAGCTGGATTTTTACTGCATTTGAGCTATTCATCTGCTCTTGCACTGTTTTTGTATTTCCCAACAGCTTGTTGTAAAACTCAGGTCTTTGTAAAGCTATTTCAGACAAAGCCAGCCTGTAAAGCACGTTGGTTTTCTTTTAGTGATGCAATTACAAGGGGAATGTAGTCATGAATATTACCGAACTTTAAAACACTGTTTCTAGGGGCAATAGATTTTACCCGAAGAGATATTAGTGCTCCACCTCGACATTAAAAAAAAATCACTTAAAACTTCCAGCAACACATTTAAAGTCCATTAGTATGCATTTTCAAATGTCATGCCTTGAATGCGACAGTCAAATTCCCGAATCAATCAGCCAAAGGGAATTATTTTACTCAGAAATTATGTGAAGAGAAAGTAGTAGAAAACAGTAAAATGTAAAATAACTATGCTGTAACTTAAGCAACCAAATAGGTTTTTTGGTGAGATAAGAAGCAACACACTATGTGTATCTGCTTCATGGGATGATGGACTGCAGAACATTTTGAGGTTTTTTTCTGCAGTAGAACAAGGTTTGGGATTTGAACTTGTGATCTGCCCTACCAATAGTGCCTGGGATGCGTTCAGGCATGCACATGCAGCACTGGGAGCCTGCACACTAGCTCACTAGCTGGGTGCGCATCAGATACAGGGGCAAATACGGCACGTGCCATCTGCAGTTTGTCTACAGGCAGAGTTGGCATCGCTATCTTTGACGTTGTGCTCTTTCGCTGCGAAGTTTTCAAATGTATGCATGAATCCATATGCAAAACAGGCAAACCCTAGTTTCTTCAATTAGAAATTCTGCTCTGGAGCATCCTTGTACGCCTGTTTGACTCACACATATGGCATGGCAGATTCTGTCCTAAGAGCTGAAGAAAATTAGAGCCTACAAATCCCTTCCGTCCTGGCTAACATCCCATTATCCCAACAAAGCATATTTTACATATTCACAAGATGACTCGCATTCATCTGAACAGTTTACAAATCCTGATGTACAGCACTGATGGCTTTCAGATACCAAAGTGAATGAACTCAGCAAGCCATCTCCAATAATTTACCATGAATCATACTGCCCTTCATCTCGGGTATGGCATATGCATTAATGTCTTCTGGTTGTTTTACCCTTCAACAATTCCAATAAGGAAAGATTTCCTACAGCCAGAGAGTAATTAATGGTGGTACTTTCTATGTAAAGCACAGACAGTATCTAAGAAGAGAAGGATCAAGAATCATAAACTTAATTTTTTTCCCCAATACTCTTATGATTTTAGCTCATCATAAAGGCAATTAACCCAGAACAACCACTGCTGGTGCAACATCTTGTGTAAAAACAAAGAAGATTAAATAATCTAGTGATCTGATTCTGGGGGAAGGGGGCTGACAGATGGCAAAAAAGCCATCTAACATTATTTTCATATTTCCATTGAAAAATGAAGGGCCAGTAGCAACCAATAAAATATTAAAAAAATACACTCTTGTATTTCCAAATGCTAGGAAAAATAGCCTTCTGATTTAAGTGTAGCTAGGAAAAAAAAACTCTTCATGTTTTAAAGTAGACCTCAGTAATAGTATAAAAAAAGTTTTTACATCATAATGGGTAGCAATATGAGGCAATGAAACTGACAGTGTCAAAGACAGTATCCAGTTACATGAATTGCACAGAAATAATAAAAAAAAAAAAACCAAACCCAAAACCAAAAGCAAACCCACTAACCAAACCTGAGAAAACACCTTGAAGCAAGTGTAGACCATCGTAGAATCACAGCATGGTTTGGGTTGGGAGGGACCTTAAAGACCATCCAGTTCCAACCCCCCTGCCATGGGCAGGGACACCTTCCACTAGACCAGGTTGCTCCAAGCCTCATCCAGCCTGGCCTTGGGCACTTCCAGGGATGGGGCATCCACAGCTTCTCTGGGCAACCTGTCCCACTGCCTCCCCACTCTCTCCGGGAAGAATTTCTTCTTGATACCCAATCTAAACCTCCCCGCTTTCAATTTAAACCCATTACCCCTTGTCTTGTCACTACAGGCCCTTGTAAAACGTCCCCCCCAGCTTCCTTGTAGCCCCTTCAGGCACTGGAAGGTGCTATAAGGTCTCCCCGGAGCCTTCTCTTCTCCAGGCTGAACAAGCCCAACTCTCTCAGCCTGTCCCCATAGCAGAGGTGCTCCAGCCCTCTGAGCATCTTCGTGGCCAGACACAGCTCAGGCCTTTTGTGTGAACTAATTTACGGTGATTTTTTTCTGACTTCTTGTTCCACACTAGAATGCTGCATTTTTTATGTTTCCAGTGATCTGTGATAATGCTGGGTGAGAGTCACTTCAAAAATCAAAAGTAAAACGTGGAGGCTCCCATCCCCATATAAGCCAAGGAGGAAACCATCAGACCTAAGACACTTACTTTAAATGGGAACCAAAATTTATAGAGAAGAGGGTCAGGCTGAATTTCGTTAAACAACTGTGCTTTCTCACACAGTAACTATAATGTGGTTATCAATTTAAGAAAATATGTATTAAGGTGACCCTGGAATATATTAGCATCTGGACTCAAGTTCAAAACTGAAATATCACATACATAAATTAAAAAAAGAAAATTACTATCATTTCAATTTTACTGAAGGTTTCTTGCTCTCATACTACACTTTGTACCAATGACTGTACTGTCTGGGTGTGGAAAAGCTGATTCCAGCAGTGTGTATTTAATACGAGGCCAACTGGTCACACAAGGGTTAACGAAGCAGACTAAAAAATCCTGAGAACAGTTCCTAAATTACAGATTACCCATACAGTATTAATCTCTTTATATACCTCCACAGAAACTGCTGCAGAAGTAGACTGAAAAAAAGGAAAGGTAACGTCAGTATCCAGGGAGTAGTGTAAGGAGATTTTATACCAACTCACAGCAGTTCAAATTTGTAACTTCAATTTTTGTCAAACTCATTACTGCAGCAAGACTTGCAGTTGATTGGAATAAATTCATCAGAGTCAGTATGAGTAACGTACCCACGTACAGGCTGTCTCATTAGAGGCAAAGCACCCAGCGACGGCTCCCAGGGTGTCAGCTTGAGAGCAGAATGCAAAGCAATAACCTTTTCACTGCGCAGGATCTACCATCTAGCTACGTTCCTTAAAGCTATCTACATCGGGGCTGAGGAACTCAGCTTAATAAAACTGGGAACTTCCTCGTGCCAGAAGATAAACCTTCATCCTTGCATCAGAAGAGGTCACTGTGCCAGATGAGATACAAGAAATGGTGCTGGTATGTGTGAAATCCTCTTTTACATGCCCTGCATAAAACATTTCAGTTCATGTTATTGCTTAATCCATTTATATCTAAAGCAAAGTGGCATGAAAAGGAAGCCCTAACACGGCAACAGTCCCTGGTGATAAACTGGAGAAACTATGAAGCAAGGAAGAATTTCCTCATGTCAGGTACCGCACTGTCAAAGCATACACACATCTGATCACAAGGAAACTTTCTTAATAAGTTTCTGTTCCTTCCTAGAGTACGATTTTAATCTCCAGGAATCAGGTGCAAAGCAACACGCTTGTCAACTCTCAAGTATGCTTTCCTACTCACTCATACCCACCTCGGCTCAAAACACACGGACTGTGCTTCCTTAGCAGTGCAGCCACTGAAACGTCATAAATACAGGACCGTTTTCTCCCACGGAACCACTTTCTTTTCTGGGACCTGTTTCCAACAGGTAGCTTAAAACTATCTTGACCACATCTCACCAAACAGTAGGCAATAGTATCAAAGACAAAAAAAAGCATAGTGTACTGTAAACGAACAATCCATCAGCCAAAAATAAGCAATGTATGAAGAAAGAAGAACCAGAAATTTACAGCTACAGGGTTAATATTCTTGTGAAGATAATCCTCCTATTCAAGATGTGACAAATCCAACTTCCTAGAGATGGCTTTGAGACGTGAAATAAGCTACATTCAGCTGCAGTGGACAGCACGTGTCTGGGGCTTCTGTTATAAGCAGGAATTAATACCCAGGTAGAAATAACCATAAATCAGTCCTACTTAGCTCGTCAGCTGAAATACCAGCCTTTACATAAGAATACATTTTTGGCATTTCCAATCTCACACTTCACTGTGATAAAAAGTCAGAGTTGTCACTTAATCCGGGTCTGCTAAAGGGGAAGGTGAGGACGTGAGAAGCGGAGCTTGCGTGCGGCGCTCGGGGCCTGACATGGCAGCGCACGGGGAGGCTGTTCTGCTCCAGCGCGGGGCCTTCGCTGCCGTCGCAGAAGCCGGGCAGGAGAAGGAATGGCATACCCTGAATTCAGTTTGAAAGTCACAGGCTTCTGAGATGCCAGTTCCAAAACTAAATACATCACTAATGAGTAACTCGATCGTGAGCAGATCAAACGCACTGCTCAGCAGTTGAGGCCTCATTCGAGAAGCGTATGGATTATCTTATGCAAGTAATCGTTACATATGCATAAAGATCCACAGGGTTCAGATAGTAAACGGATCAAAACTACTTCAATATGTTAATATGATAAGAGTTTTCCTGGGAAGATAACTGCTGTAATTGGAATCAGACTATAATTGAACACTGAAAAAGGCAGGCCTGTGTATTTTGGCCTACAACACACCGAGTCTGTTGCAAAAGGAACCAAGGAACTTCATGTCTGTGCTTCGAATAGAGGCACGTAAGATCTAGCGTATTTGATGAAATGCCCATAACTGCCTTTTTTCCTCTCATTTTGTGCCTAGGCTTCAAAAGAAATAAAAACCAACATACCAAATCGGTTGTACAGCACTGTAAGTAAGGAGACATCGATGGAGGCTGATACTCTGAAGAACACATTTCATTCTTGCAGTAGGGGGTAAGGTAAAAAACCTCTTCCTGTTGTTTTTTTTTTTTTTTTCCCCTCTCTAGAACTTTTAACATATTTTAGTATTTTCCAGTATTTAAGTCTGTTATCCATCAATAGCCCTAGGTGAGAATGATGTAAGAAAAGGGAGCATTTAACAGCCTCAGATTTCAATTTCTACCCATATCCAGTAGGATAAAATATTCCTCAGGTTGAGCAGGAAAAAAGGTTTGGCCCTTTGAAACAATAAATATTATAATCATTGTATTAGACACAGCCATTCTGCTTCATGCTTGGAAGCTTCCAACTTACCCTGACACCAAGACTGCTGTAACTTGATGATATTTCTGTTTCATCTAAAATTCTTGTAAAAGATCAGACAGTTTGGGAAAATCCTGCTGCTGAATCAGAAGCAGTAGGGATAGACACTGGTTATATGTGGGGATCTGCTCCCCTTCCAGGCCCTGAATCATGCTAAAGATGAGGGTTTTGCCCCAGTTACTGGAGTAACTCCAGTTGTAACAATAAACGCTCTGGGGTCAGCTCATGAATGTTAGTAACATCAGACATTATACAGCAGCAGCAGAAAAAAAAATGAAGGAGCCAACACTGAGAAAGAACTGAGAAAGCCATAAAAAGCTGTATTTAGAAGTGTGAAATGACAGGACAAGTCTGGCCCATGTACTGAACTTGTTGCTTGAGCATCAGTGCTTACAGAGATCTGTCTAGAGCAAACCGGAGACAGAGGGGGAAAAACCTCTCATTCACTAGTGATAGTCTGCTTTTATCTCCAAACTTTATTATCCTAGACCAAAACTGCAATAGTGCTCAAATGGGAATAAAAGGAGTTTTCTTTGATGAGCACGTGATGCTGATGAAAGGCAGCAGAAGCCCTCTGTGTAGGCAAGAATCATAAACATTAACAGATGTTGGTATTTGGAGCTTCTCCCTGTTGTGTGTCAGACCTCAAAAGGGCAGTTTTATGAATGAAGGTCTGCAAAGAAAGTGAAGGTGCTGTTTAATTTCTGTCAGTGCTTTGTCAGAGTTCAGCTGCCCAGGGTCAGCCGTCAGTGGGTGGTAGCTGTGACCTTGGGTCCGCACCCACATTCATGCCTGTGCGCTCGGTCCAAGCTTGACCTGCGCAGCAGCTATGCCTGTGCCTCACTGAGCTGCCCCAACCCTTTCTTGCCGATGTGGTTTTCTGGCTTGACCTGTCCGTGACAGGACCAGGAGTAACGGGTGTAAATCGAAAGTGGGGAGGTTTAGATTAGATATCAGGAAAAAATTCTTCACAGAGAGGGTGGGGAGGCACTGGGACAGGTTGCCCAGAGATGTTGTGGATGCCCCATCCCTGGAAGTGTCCAAGGCCAGGCTGGATGAGGCTTGGAGCAACCTGGTCTAGTGGAAGGTGTCCCTGCCCATGGCAGGGGGGCTGGAACTGGATGGTCTTTAAGGTGCCCTCCAACCCTAACCATTCTATTCAATTCAATTCTATTCTATTCCCTTAGGCCTGCCTCATCACTGTGGACTTGGTGGCAATTCGGGCTGTCTCCTGACCTCAATTACCATCACCAGACACGCTCGACTTGTCTCCTCCAGGTGCTGCTGCCTGTGCCTGCCCTGCCAACGCCCCTGGCTCCCTGCTCATCGGCCACTGTGCAGCAGCCCCCTCCTGTTACTCCCTGAAAATTTCTGTATTTGTCACTGAATTGTGAGATTAAGACAAGCCATAATGTTAGTTTTATTAATAATTCAATAATATTTTCATTTATCATTTCAGTATTGCTTTTTGTTGCCTTTGAATTTTTTAGCCAACTTTTGTTTAGTTTGTTTTCAACGATTTTAATAGGAAGCTCTGAACTCCACATTCAGATGTTATTTTGTCCATAGCAGGCAAAGCTTGCTGATAATCACAGATATTGGTGCATTTATATTGACCTATTTAGAATCTGAAATGGTTATAATAGAATAGGAAGCTTTTAAAAATGCACTTTTCAGAAGTGTTATTCAAAAAGTATAATGGTCCCATTTGTCACAAATGTAAGATTGCCCTTTTGCACAGACCTAGTACGTGAAACAGTTTTCAGACAAACTCCTCTCAAAATAGCTGCTCTCTTCTGGTTTTCAGTAGCTGACACTGAAAACACGCTTTGTCCCTAGTTCAGGGGGCAGCCGTTTTGGTTGAGCCTGCTCAAGAAGAAATAAAAGCTGGTTGTCTCCAGCACCCCCACTGCCAGCTCTTCAGAACTGAATGTGCCCTAAAGGTGTCTTCAATCTTTATAGATTTTCTTACGCAATAAGGAAGAGCAGGGCAAGAAAACCTGAGGAAGGAAATGCCTGCGGGCGAGATGGAGCACAGGATATGCTCCAAAGTGAGAGCCACTGTCAAGGCTCTGAGGTTTCCACGCTGCTTACAAAATACTTTAGATGGTGTTTTAGTATGGCTGCTGCACAGGGTAGGTAACCTTGGAGATAAATTGTTCCTGAATCTGCAAATCCTTGCGTGTGTTCTTAAGATTTTCTGAAGTGAGATATTTACATCCTTATATAATCCTGAGAGGAAACAGGTGGCTCTTCAATGTACTTGTGGCTTTTTCAATTACATGCTTAGGCTCACAGAACGAGGACTCAGGGGTGGGTGGTTAGTTGCTGTGTAATTGCCCGGCTATGGCAGGCAGTGTTACAAAAGCCCTGAAATCTCCCTTACTAAACAGGAATGTATTGGTTTGCTTGTACGCAATTTGTAGTACCGCATTTGTCTTGAATAGTTTCCTTTTGCATCTGAATGCAAACTGAACACACTTATTTCTATCTACTTTCACCAGTTACTTTGCATTCAAATTATAGGAACTTGTATGCACACTAAGCTACAGACAAACAATATGAGAGGCTGTGCTGGAATACATAGAGCCACTAAACCAAGAAATGAGTCTAAAGTTCTCACTTTTCTCCCAAGGTAATAGAAAACTCTGTAGCTCAGATGTGCACTACGCTGACAGAACCGAGATCATGACATCAGAAACATGACCAGAGAACAAAAAACCTCACGGTTAGGAAGAAAAACATTCAATATCATTTCATCAGAGGGGCCTTAAAGAGTGCATGGGAACAGAAATGTAAGGAAGGGTCCACTGGCACTCTGACACAGCTGCTTTCTAAAGATCCCTGGACAATGCCTTGGCTATTTTTCTGTTGCAGTCAAGCTAAAGGCACTCAGATTTGCCCATTGCCAGTTTCAGGAGTTTTGGAGACTGCAAGGACCTTTGAAAATTAGTAGCTACTGACCTGTGATTAACCTTCAATGAGTGATCAGTAGCATACATAGTACCAGAAAGGGTAAGACTGAAGATGGAAATTCTTGGAAAAGGTTCCAATGGGATCAACCACATCATGATTGGAAGTTCTCAAACCACATCTTACAACACATACATTTTAAATGTAGCTTTTCCTAAGAATTTTTTTTGGCCGCCTATTACCCAAAGACTTTTAACTCAAAAATTTCTCTAAACTGAAGAAGCTCAAGTGCGTGGTACACCTAGACAATAGCAAAGGCCCATGCCATCATGCACGGCTCAAATTACATGTCACATTCATTAGGTTCAGCTGCACAATCATTATTTCTAAAGGAACAAGTTTTGATGTGATATCCTTCTGACTTGCCAACACAAATACTCGTATTGCTATTGGATCTTGGACATCAACAAATAGCAGAAAAGGTGATGGAAAAAGAAAAAATATTAGAATTTTCCAAAGCATTATGTTTACATAAACAAAGCAGTTAAATGCCTCAGGAGCACAGATTATTAGGATGAGAGCAGCCCTGAGGAAGCCGACTTGCAGTTGTTGGTTGATAAGAAGCTCAACATGATGCAACAGTGTGCACTAACAGCCCAGAAAGCCAACTGCATCCTGAGCTGCATCAAAAGCAGCATGACCAGCAGGCCAAGGAAGCAGATTCTCCTCCTCTGCTCCACCCTGGTGAGACCCCATCTGCAGTTCTGCATTCAGCTCTGGGCCCCCAAACATCAGAAGGATATCAACCAGTTGGAGCAAGTCTAGAGGAAGCCGCGAGCGTGATCCAAGGGCTGGAGCACCTCTGCTATGGGGACAGGCTGAGAGAGTTGGGCTTGTTCAGCCTGGAGAAGAGAAGGCTCCGGGGAGACCTTATTGCAGCCTTCCAGTACCTGAAGGGGCTACAAGGAAGCTGGGGGGGACTTTTTCAAGGGCCTGTAGTGACAGGACAAGGGGGAATGGGTTTAAATTGAAAGCAGGGAGGTTTAGATTAGATATTAGGAAGAAGTTCTTCCCAGAGAGGGTGGGGAGGCACTGGGATACGTTGCCCAGAGAAGCTGTGGATGCCCCATCCCTGGAAGTGTCCAAGGCCAGGCTGGATGAGGCTTGGAGCAACCTGGTCTAGTGGAAGGTGTCCCTGCCCATGGCAGGGGGGTTGGAACTGGATGGTCTTTAAGGTCCCTTCCACCCCAAACCATCCTGTGATTCTATAATCTCCTCTGCCTTTGTAAAGCATACTGTAGGAAATGATCTGGCACGGCAATTTCCATTCTAAGCTTAAATGCCCCAGGAAAAGAGGCTACTAATACTAACACGTTTCCCAAGACTGAGGTTTATTAGAATTAGTTTGCTTTTTTCTCTCTTAATTGCTATTCAGCTATTCATAGCTATATTCTTGGTATTATCCTACATTCTTCTTCCCCCTAAGTGTTTACACATGCCTAAATGATATAACTTTTTTTTTTCACTCTCTGCCCAGATGTTGCCCAATAGAGGCATAACATGTATGTCTAATTACCTCTTTACAGCCCAGAATATCTCCTTCTATTTCCCTGAGCATTTTGAGTGCTATTATTTCAAATCCTCCCAGTTTTTCAGCTTCTCGAAGATAACTGATTATTATAACATGTTCAGGAACATAGTTTCTCTCCTTCACCTCTTTTCATGCTTTGAACCAGGACATTAGATATGCCTCCTAACTCGTAACATTGGCAGGTCCAGAAATTGTGTCTGCAGATTATGTGTGTAAAACCATTCTAAATGCAAGTGACATAAGAAAGAAAAGGAAAGAAAAAAATCAGGTGGCAAAAAATATTTTCTTCCTGATTACCAACATGTTAGTTATTTCAGGATCTGCGGCATTCCCTAAGTGCTCTGCCTGCAAAGTAAAATGAATGCAACAAATGAAATCATCTTACTTAGGAGAAGTCAGAAAACAATTTAAGTGAAATTAAATGAGCCATGGAAGACTCAATTCTTGTCAAGCAGCATTTTTGCTGTCTTTCAAGAAATTCTGGCACACAGGAGATGTGCGTGTGAGGAAGATTTCTGGGGAAAAAAAAAAGGAAGCTTGCAGGTACTCCATTCATGTTGGGAAACGCATTTGCAAGCCTCTATTTGCCTTCATTTTGAACTCAGTTTCACAAAATTCTTCGAAAAAAAATTACTTGAAGACAAATGTTGGAGCAAAAACATAGGCATTATTTTAAGAATATGAGTAAGCATATAAAATGTCACAAATAAATCATTAGGAATCAAATTTAGAAACCAAACACAGAGGGAGATGAGACGGGCGCTAGGCAGAACATTTGCAGAGCCACAAGAGAAAGGGTAAGGTGTTTCAAACACTGTGGGCGGAAACAGGAGAAAGCTTGGAAGATACTTCTTTTTGGAAATGGCAAGGAGATTCTATCCTCTCCCTTTCAACCACTTACTCAAAAACCCTTCCAAAGTTTGTTTATTGAAATGAAGCAGAACTGGGACCAAAATGTCACTGAAGGCATTTAGTGCACCCAAATCTGAGTTCTAATTCTGAAGCAGCAATCACATCTGTGCTGATAGACCAGTTTTGCATTAAAAAAAAAGTGAAATATAGGATTCTGAATAAATTTGGTTCAATTCAAAAGTTCTTGTGGTATTGTACAAAATATCTTAGCTTGATTCCTTTCACTAATATGTAGCACAAAAAAATAAGCATGCACCCTATCCTGGGAGCATGAATTGCACGTTTCCTGTTGATCTTACTAATAACTTAATGAAACTCCATCCTCACAAAACACCAAGGATCACAAGACCCTTCTTTACTCCCATTTTTATAGTGTCTAATTCTCATGTAATTGCAAGAGGTTAATAATCTACTTTCTTCCGATGAGATGTTTGTTTCACAGTCCAAAATCAGCACATGGTACACGTCATTCATTGAAGCAATCAGAACACACTCCAGTCAACACCATTTATCAGTGTCAACCGGAAGAGCAATTATATTTAATCCAACCAAAAATAAGCAGACAGGCATCACATCTTTGATGACAGGCAAAACTATTGCCTGTATAGTGCTCATCAAGTCCCCACTGACACAAAATTGTACATGGGAGTTTGTGCTACTCTGGGAATGCATCACATTGGAGTAATCAGACAGCAAAATTTTAGAGAGACATTCTGGGGATGTGCATGGGAGCAGAGGGAAATTAAGAACATAAATCTTGAAATTTTTTTAAAAGGGGGAAAAAACAACATCAAAATGTATAATGGTTTGATTTGTCAAAATATAGCTACAATAGCTTGATTATTCCAGATTTCCTACCTGCCTGTAAACCCAGACTAACACCATTAACGTTACAGCTCTGGTGGAAAGCTGGATACGAGAGAAAAGACTCTGAAGTCAGTTGTTTTATGAAGCAAACACAGAAACACAAAGCTATTAAAACATTCAGCACTCCTCCCTGCTTAATACCAACCACAGTATGCTTTATTGCCTGATGTTTATCTCAAAGTGGTACCCAGAGAATCCAGTTAAGGTTAACGCACTAACGTACGTACAGAGCTCGGTGAAGTCACAGCGGCTACCCAGCGCCTTAGAATATGTTAAGAGAAGTCTCTCACAGTTAAAGATAAAAATTGCAAACAAGATGCATATGCATTCACCTAGATTTGGTTATTACATATACGGAGCATATTATTAGGTGGAATACCTATACATAATTTTTTAGTTTTTGAAAAAATGGGAAGGGAAGTGCAAGAAGGGATCAACAGAAAGAAGATAAGGGGAGAAAAAACTATTAGTGTTTTCAGTATTATTTCTAATGTCTTATTCTACAGCCATCTGAGACACTTAAAACCAGCGTTGTCCCTTTGGATTACCTTCCTAAATTAGTACAATAAAGCCTGAAATAATCCTCTGATAGCACTCGATGTACCTACTGTTGCAAGAACGCTTTCAAGCCACACCTTAGCCACGAAGCATAAAACTCCTAATTAAACCCCACGTTTTCCTTGGGTTTATGTATAAGCCTAGTTCTCAATGGCAACAAAACACTCTAGGCAGCAAATTTCTAGGTATTAATGGATTTCTCAGGTGGTTTAAGCCACTTAATCTTTGGCCTCATGCCTTATAGTACCACCCAAGGCACATTATAATCACCCAGAAATGCATTGCCTGATGTGTCTTTATTGCTTAATTATCAAGGTGAGATGCTCATATTTAATTAGGCATTTAATTATAAGCACACACATCTCTAAGCATTACGACCAAAAAAGTTCACTTAGCTTAAGAATATAATTCATCTTTTTTGTTGTTGTTTCATTCTTGCATGATATTAAATTACACTTGGGAGCATAGTTTTTAATTTTGCCAAATGGATCTTGAAGCAGAAATTATATACCAAGCTTTGGCTTTCATGTATTAATGTCAGGCACAATTGTAGGGCCCTCCTCAACCAGCTTTTCTGCGAAGTCAACTCATACCCAAAGTAGGTTTGTCACAACCCCACCCGGTGGATTGAATCCAAATCTCCTTGGGTGTAAGAAGGAAATCCTGTCTGCAAAACTGCCTGCCCTGCTGCACTCATCTCGGTTATGCTGAGGAAAGTCACCTAACAAGCTGTGACCCGAGCAGGGCAGATGTGGGTCTGCACCTCAGCTCCACACAGGTGAGACGTGCTCTCCATAGCCGTTCCCTCTGAGGGTTTATCAGCATCTATAAAACTACCCAGCCGGCAAAAGTCCTACCACTTCATTAATCAGCAGGCTGCACAGTGTGAGAAGGCATGCAGAAAAATAAGATGGGAAAGAACCTTGCTACCTTATATACACCACTATTACCTGTACTTATGTGATTCCTGACAGGTGGCTGGCTAAATCCTTCTTCAGTGATGTGATGTCTGCACAACCTCGGCACACAAACCAGGCCAGAGCTTCAGTAGCCTGAATGTTAAAATGTTTTTCTTAAAGCCTAAATGGAATCTTTCATGCTGCTATTTAACCCAATTACTTCTATTCCTGTCACTACAGTCATGCACAAGAGATTACTCTCTTCTTTCCTTTTATGTTCTTGAAGAATGTGCTGTCATCCAGACAAAACTGTTCTGATGATTAAATCTTGCTTTCCAGACCCCTGGTTGTTACTGCCTTCCTTTGGGCTCTTTCTGTTGCTTTCCATTTCTAACTTTGCAGTGCCCACAACTGGAGTTGGTTCTTCAGCTGAAGCCTTACTAAAGTCATATTACAGTCAAGAGGTAACTATGTTAAGGGAAACTCTGCTCAAGAGTTTCATGTCACAAAGAAAACCAAAACCAACCAACCCAACACCAACCCAATGACAGAGGACAGAGGAATGCAGCATGCAGAGATCTAGTAGCTGTTCAGACAGACCTGCTGCAACATTTTTATTTTTAATGGGATAAAAAGGGTGATGATGGAGTCAGAGTTTTTCCTTTCAGTGTATTCCAAACAGATTAAAGCCCAGACACATTGCACTGCAAGACTTCCACAGCCTCTTGAACGACGACTGCACCTGACATTTGCCTTGAGGCAACAGCCAGCACTAGCAGTGATACAGATAAACCTCTGGGGCGATACTTTCCCATTTTTTAAATAATTTTTTGTTGTTCCCAAAACCCCTGCTGGCCAGGTTTCCACATTGCACTTCAAAGACTGGTCTACAGTGAGTAATGCAATCTCTTTAGGATCTGCTTCAACTATTACACAAGTCATGTCTCCAGGCAGGAGAGAGGAAATCTGCTGGAAGAGCTCAAAGAGTCTGCTGGTAGAAATCTGCCATAACATACACACAGCCAGACATGTAGCCATTGTGTGCTGAGTTCTTTGCTTTTGGGGGCTTCCATTGTGTTTATTTTCTTCCTTCTTGCTTAATAGCTCACTCTCCTGAATGAGAGTTCATCTTGATCATTTTAGACTTTAAGGTTTGGAATAATGAACATATTCCAAGGACAGGATGGCCCAGGTATCACAGCACGGACATAAGATTTGAATTGAGTTAATAATCTCATTAACATTTTTCACCAAAGGCAGAGCAACCCCACAACAGTGAATGAGTGAGAAGGGGCTGTTGTTTTTGTAGATTATCAGGAATGCAGTAAGAACAACAGAGTTTCAGCCCTCTCAGTTGGTGGTGGCTAAAATACTGATGATCCACTTCACCATATTTCCAAGACTCAGGATATATTTTTAGAGAAAAATGAGCAGTGACTTTGTGACTAAAAGAGAAAGACAAATGTTGTCTTGCTCAAAAATATGGTAAATTGATAAATTTGGAAGGGAAAAAAGTGCAATATCCTACAGTGCTGTATGAGGGGAAACAACTGGAAGCCACATTTTCACAAGCCAGGCCAAGCAGGAGCACTTTAAGGTGAGAGGAGATAAATCATGGTTTACCTAATCAGTGAAGGATGCTATTGATCTACCCCTGACATTAATGCAGTTGTTCTGTATAATCCCTTCTCTTTTCATGCCCCTGCAACTACTACAGCTACAGGCTACAGGAAAATACAGTCTTCCTCCTGTTACCACTGTTCCTCTAGATTCAGTGAACCATAACGGGGCAGTTCCATGTAACAGGCAATCTGATGCACTGCCACCCTAGAGGT
The DNA here is from genome assembly GCF_000690775.1 of Eurypyga helias. Taxonomy (NCBI): domain Eukaryota; kingdom Metazoa; phylum Chordata; class Aves; order Eurypygiformes; family Eurypygidae; genus Eurypyga; species Eurypyga helias. The sequence goes on from NW_010268768.1 coordinate 22,348, forward strand.
CATCTGAGGACACTCCTCACCGAGCTTTCTCTGCTCTTGCAGCTGATTTCTTGCAGCCCATCCACCGGTCACGCAGCCAGCTAGAGGTTACGGGAAAGGATAAACTTCCCCAGCTACACTTCACACTTCCAAATTTATATAGAACTGCCTAAAGCACAGAAGAACATTTTAGTCCCTTTCTTCTCTTCCCCCAGTATTTCAGGGTCCACATTTCTTATCGCAGTGGCAAAAGCCATTTTCTTTCAAATGTCGTCTTCTGCCAGCTGTAGATTCCTATTTCTGTGTGGTCTGAGTTAGTTTTGTTTTATTGAGTTTGTTTTTGGTTTCCGTATGTTGTTGTTTGGGTTTGGTTTGGTTTGTTTTTTCCCCAATTGCATCACGAGCTATCCTATTTGTATCGGAGAGAAAAACAGTGCTATTTTATTAATTGTGTGACCCCCAGAATTTTACATTAAAGAGCATTCTGAACTTTCATCATAAGTCAAAAACAGTCCCGAAACCCAAATGTATTGTCTCTGCCTAAAGTAGAAGCATCACCTCTATTTCTGAGCATGCGATATGGCAGACTAATGGCAAAAGTAGATCACACAGACTGTGTGAATGCACAGCAGAAAACCCACCGAACTTCAGTGCATTCTACCAGCCCCGGACTCCCTCACATAGTGGAGTTTCTAACCGTTTGCCAGTGATACAAGTAAAAGCTTAAGACATGACATTTAATTATGCCACTCTGAAGTGCATATAATACGAGTTTTGCATTTAAAATCATCCCCCTTCCTAATGTCTACCCCCCTCTTCCCAAAACACACAGCACACACCTTTTTTTTAACACACAACAGTGAAAAAATGTAATCTTGGGAAACACTTTTTAAAAGAGACTTCTGTTCAAAGCCCTGCAGTCAGCATGGGGGATAAAAAGGGAACTCTGAGCAGCTCAGATGATTTACTTTGCCATATAGGACAGTGAGTTTGATCTTTCAGCAATTATACATGTAATCCTTGTACTGCTTTAGGATGTGTGATCTGTTGTTTTTGACCCAGTGGGCATTCTTTGAATCAGTACATGAATGAAATGTGTATTTTCCCCAAGAAGTACCTGAATTAGATTTAGTGTTGCTGTGAGTGTTAATAGGGATAGGCACTTTTTACGTAGATTATAAAGTTTCATTTGTAAAGCACGTTCCAGGCCATTCAAGAAACAAAAGAATAAAAAGAGGAATCTGGCAACAACCAACCTCCGCCCGGTCAGAGGGAAAATACATGAATGTTCAAAAAAAGAAAAAGTTTCTACCAGGTCTTGCTATTTTTTTGCCCACTTTAGACGCAGCACAGCTGCTCCCTGATACAAAGACCTCTCCTGTATAGAGACAGCTGACTATATCACAAGCAGCAGGCAATACAGTTGGGTTTTTTTCTTAAATTAACACATATTCTCCAAACGTCAAGCCACGAGGCATAAAATTAGAGTCTGAAAGTTTTAAGTTGTAGTTTAACAGTTATGAAATCTGACATCAATTTTTCTCATCCATATAGGCACAGAAATACAGAATATATCCTTGCACTTGGAGTTAGAGAGAAGTTTTAAACAACCTTAACACTTGGAAACTCTGAATGCCTGTAAAGTTATATTAGAATGGCAGTTATTAGGAGTTTATGGACGTCTGTCATTAAAAACGAAGTCAATGCTTCCACAGCACTGCACGCTGCCTAAGATTTTATTCATGGTGGTCATGTTGCACCCACAACTTAAGCTAATCCCAACACTGAGCCTTTTAAAATCATACCAATTTATCATCCCATTTATAATTAAATCATCATTTAATTATGACACACCTGATTGACACATGGCTCAGAGGCTGGTTCCAACATTGGAATGTTGGGGTTTTTGATCATGGGAAGGTTTACACGGCACCAGGCCTACTGGTGACAGATGGCGTTCAGGTGTCTCAAAGGGGAAATAGGTTTCTCGCCTAGGAACTGGCGGGGCTCATCGAGAGGACATTAAACTAGGTTGGAAGGGGGAAG